>NC_060168.1:5798443-5813213 GCF_021292245.1 Micropterus dolomieu | reverse complement strand
CAGTGCGGTGTCACTGTCTGTGCAACACGCATGTTGGATGTTATGACGCTATGAGATAACTGTTGTTGTGAATTTGATGCTATATAAATAAAACTGAAATGACTTGAAGATCTCTCCGCCGTGGCTGCCTGTTTCCCTGTATTCCTCGCGACTTTAACTTCCACTAACCACTAGAAAAAAGGGGAAAAGATCACGAGTGTTACTTTGTGGCTATAACAACGCTGTTGACACAATGTACAGATAACGCGCAACCCCTGCTGGAGCAAGAGAACTACACAACGATCAGTATTTAATGATTTATTAGGCTAAGTCTAATTTTTGGGACAAACCGGACAGGAGTCGGGACAAGTGCTCGTAATTCGGGACTCTCCAGAATTTTTCATGACGTCTGGTCACCCTGGTTTGGAATGAGTTGTTTTATCTTTAACGATGGGTTTTAAATGTAAAATCTTTATTTGTGAATTAACTGGTAAAGCTGTCACAAATGTTGTGGAGTTAAAAGTATATCTACTCAGGTGTTTGGGTAAATGTACTTTCCACCACTGATTTTTTTAATCTGGTACCTCCATCCTTCCAGATATTTTCTGGCATGCTGAAGATTTTTTTTTTACCCCAGTAAAAAAGAAGGATCAGGGAGCAGAGTTGCGAAACCTGTTCATAGACATTTGTAAACAACAAATATCTGTTAATTAAATTTTAAATATAACTAATTACCAAAAAAGTCTGAATCTTAAGTTTCAAGATTTGATTATCAAGCTCCCTCAAAGAAAATTCTGTTTCAAATCCTCAAAAACAAATTTAGAAAAGAATAAACTTCAAAATACAATTTTAAATTATAAATAAAAATTCAGAATCATCCAAATAAAATCTAGAATCGGCTCCCACAAATAGCTCCAATACATCTTAAAGACAGAAATAGTTTTACATATTTATATTTTTTAATATATTTGAAGTATATTATATATTTGTAATTAATCAGAATAAGCTTGTCCTGTTTTTAATGTTTCTTATGGTCTAACCTGGTATAATAAACTCTTACTGAGTGATTGAGAAAAACATCATTACTAAATAAACAAAAATAATCATAACCTAGTAATAAAAAAAACTTTAAAGTAAAAGGTGTGTTTCGACAGGTGATATTCATTTTTCTTCGGCAGTTCTTAAAAATATTTAGTTTGTTGATGAACAATAAAACATTAATGCACTACCTGACAGTAGGGGTAACAGATGAAGATAAGATGGCTTAGATAACAACTTTATTGATCTCACGCAAGGAAACTCAATTGTCACGACAGCAACAGGAAGAGCAACAGATGCATGGAATAGATAAGAAACATAAATCCTCTGCACGTCATGAGCATCTATAAAATATACAATATGAAGCAAAACTAACAGGGTTTAAAGTACACACACCATTTAGTAAAGATTATATAAATAGAATATTGAAACTCAAATCAAGTGATAAGATAAGAAGAAGTTGTGATAAATACCAGTACAAAAAAATTATCAGCAGGGAGCAGTGTTGAATGAGCAGCTTGAAATAGATTACAAGTAATTTTGGAAGTATTTTTTGTCTTTATTGACAGAAAATGAAGACAAATTTAAATTTATGAATTTGGGAAAATGCAATATTAAAAAAGACGCATTCATAGGTAGATTTTGCACGTGAAGTTAATCATCTTGAATTGCTCCAAAATGCAGATTGAAACTGGAGCAATGAGAAGAAAACACAATACCACAATTCCAATACTTCTAATTTGTATTCGTCACTTTCTGGCAGACGAGCTGAATGGTTTCTACTGTAGGTTTGAAAAGCCCAGGGTCACACCTCTCCCCAGCTCCAACACCATCTTCAAACAGTCACCTTCCTCCTCTGCACCTGCACTCGAGATCTGTGAAGAGGTCGTGAGCCACCTCTTCCAAAGGCAGAAGATCAGGAAGGCTCCTGGACCTGACGGTGTCTCACCATCCTGCCTGAAAATCTGTGCGGACCAGCTGGCCCCCATCTTCACTCAGATCTTCAACAAATCACTGGAGCTGTGTGAAGTTCCCTCCTGCTTCAAACGCTCCACAGTCATCCCAGTCCCAAAAAAAAGCCTCCATCTCTGGACTAAAGGACTACAGGCCTGTCACCCTGACATCTGTAGTCATGAAGTCCTTTGAAAGACTGGTGTTGGTCCACCTGAAGGACATTACAGGCCCCCTGCTGGACCCCCTGCAGTTTGCCTACAGGGCTAACAGGTCAGTGGATGATGCAGTCAACTTGGGACTGCATCACATCCTGCATCACTTTGCTTAATTAGATAAACATGCAAATCTTACCAAAATGTCTTTTTTAATTTTTTTTACATACAACAGAAACACAAAGTAGTACTGACAGCCATAATTTCAGCTTGTGCAACATTTTAATGGGCATTCAGCATGTGAAAGTACAAATTACACGTGTGCACAGTGGTAAGCAATATCCAAAAACACCTTTTTTAATGCAAATTCTGAAAGTATTCATTATTGGTCACTTGATAGGCACACGGGCTTGTTATATATCGCCATTAGCAGTAAAAAGAAATAAATGTTTTCCACCAGGGCAGTAAAATGTGAAGTTTAGCTGCTGATCTGAGCTTCCCTGCTGTTACCGTTTTATTGCCAATAATATTCATCAGCGGTTTGTCTCAGAACAGCACATTTCTGTCCAGGTAACAAAGACGTAACAGAGGCTGGAGAAGAAATACATGAAATTAAACTCCAACAACATATTTTTTCTACCAGCTCAGTAAAAGTTTAGCTGGCTGATCTGAGCTTCGACGCTGTAAGCTGCCGATTTATTGCCAATTAGTGATCAGCTAATTGTCTCATGAACGTAACAAAACGTAATCAGAGCGCTGGAGAGAGAGTAACTACATTGACGTTTACACCACAAGCCAAAGTCAGCGCTGGAGAATAAACCGATCCAACTAACCTTACATGATTTTTCTACCAGGGCAGTAAAGGTTTAGCTGGCTGATGCTTCCATGCTCTAAGCTAACGTTACGGTTTTATAGCCAATTAACGTTACTGATCAGCTGATTGTTTCACTAACGTAACCGGCAAAGCCAACCCACAGGCTGGAGAATAAGTAGGCAACATGAAATTAATGCAACTACATATTTCACACCACTGACAGGGGAAACACCTCACGTCTCTCTGTGATTATGGCCAGCTTCAAGCTAAAGCTATCAAACCTTCAGCTTTCATTTGCATCGCTAAAGTCTGACAAACTTAACTTAATTACCTGTCCAGCAGAAAACAGACAACTTCAGCACCGTTTTAAAAACATCTGTCCCACATTATAGCCTTCCATCTGGGAAAATCACATCCGTGATTTCTGCCGTCAGCTGTCTGCATCTGTCCCGACTCAGTCTGGCTTCATGGTATAAAGACCCACAGGCTGTCGGCTCTCGTGCTAAATAACATGTATCAGAAGGTGCCAAGTAGTGTTTTACACATACTAGGAATTTGCTTTGGTGATAAGGTGTTAACGCAGACAAACATACAGATGACATAAATAGATGTAGAAATATATAAATATGGAATAAACAAATACAAGTTATATAAGAATGATAGAAGAATAGAGAAAAATAATACAACTATTTGCAGAGAAAGAACAACGTCCCAGATATTTACATATGCATTACTCTGGCTTATGTGGTGCAGACGTATTGCAACGGAAGAGGATGTTGTGTGCATAAATATACTATAAATTGACAATATAAAAAAATAACAACAACAACGATTAACAATTAACAACAAATATGTGCAATGTGCCAGGTTCGTACATGATATGAAATGAAGAGATATTTACATTGTATTATTTGCAAGGGGGGAGTGTCAGTAGGGGACCCGTGCCTTGTTAATGAGGCTAGTTGCAGACGTGAAGAAACTGTTTTTGTGGCGAGAGGTTTTGGTCCTGATGGACCGCAGCCTCCTGCCAGAGGGGAGAGTCTGAAACAGTTTGTGTCCGGTGTGGGAGGAGTCAGCTGCAATCTTTCCTGCTCGCCTCAGAGTCCTCAAGGAGTACAGGTCCAGAAGAGAAGGAAGATTGCAGCCAATCACCTTCTCTACAGAGCGAATGATACGCTGCAGCCTGCCCTTGTCCCTGGCAATGGCAGCAGCGTACCAGATGGTGATGGAGGAGGTGAGGATGGACTCAATTTTTGGCAGTGTAGAAGTGCACCATCATTGTCTTTGGCAGGCTGAACTTCTTCAGCTGCCGCAGGAAGTACATCCTCTGCTGGGCCTTTTTGGTGAGGGAGGTGAAGTTCAGCTCCCACTTGAGGTCCTGGGAGATGATGGTGCCCAGGAAGCGGAAGGAGTCCACAGTGGTGACTGGGGAGTCACACAGGATGTTGGGGGAGGGTGGGGCTGTGCTCTTTCTGAAGTCCACGACCATCTCCACTGTCTTCAGAGCGTTGAGCTCCAGACTGTTCTGACTGCACCAGGTCACCAGATGGTCGATCTCCCACCTGTAGGCAGACTCATCCCCACCAGAGATGAGCCCAATGAGGGTGGTGTCATCCGCAAACTTCAGGAGCTTGACGGACTGGTGACTGGAGGTGCAGCTGTTGGTGTACAGGGAGAAGAGAAGGGGGGAAAAGAACGCAGCTTTGAGGGGATCCGGTGCTGATGGTCCTGGAATCCGAGACATGTTTTCCCAGCTTCACATGCTGCTTCCTGTCCGTCAGGAAGTCAGTGATCCACCTGCAGGTGGAGTCAGGCATGCTCAGCTGGGAGAGCTTGTCCTGCAGCAGGGCCGGGATGATGGTGTTGAAAGCAGAGCTGAAATCCACAAACAGGATCCTGGCGTAGGTTCCTGGGGAGTCCAGGTGCTGGAGGATGTAGTGAAGGGCCATGTTTACTGCATGCAGGGGGTCCAGGAGTGGGTCTGTAATGGATTTTAGGTGGGACAACACAAGGCATTGAAAGGACTTCATAACCACAGAGGTCAGGGCAACGGGTCTGAAGTCGTTTATTCCTGTGGTCCTTGGTTTCTTGGGGACAGGGATGATGGTGGAGGCTTTGCAGCAGGCTGGCACATGGTATGTCTGCAGTGAGGTGTTAAAAATGTCTGCGAACACCGGAGACAGCTGATCAGCACAGTGCTTCAGGGTGGATGGGGAGACAGAGTCCAGCCCAGCTGCTTTGCGAGGTTTCTGCATCCTGAAAAGACCGTTGATTTCCCTTTACGAAGCTTAAATTTTTGCCTGTATGCAGGAATCAGGTGGACCATATCGTGATCAGAGTGTCCCAGTGGAACGCGTGTAACAGCGTGATAGGCACTGCTAACTGTGGTGTAGCAGTGATCCAAAGTGTTCCCCTCTCTGGTTGGACACTTTATAAACTGTCTGTATTTGGGGAGTTCATGGCTGAGGTTTCCTTTGTTAAGGTCACCGAGAACAATAACAAGGGAGTCTGGGTTTGTCTGCTCCACACACAGTATCCGGTCAGCCAGTGTGAGCTGTGCTTCCTGCACGTTGGCCTGAGGCGGAATGTAAACACCAACCACACGAGTGAATGAAGCAAACTCACAGGGAGAGTAAAACGATTTACAGTTAATGATAAGCACAGTGAGCAAACACTGAAGAGAAATATTGCCGGTAGCAGTGTGCGGAGTCCCTGTCGGCGGAGGTGCACAAGCGACCCGGCTCGTTTCCCTCTCTTACGGCACTTCACTGCGTGAACAACAGCCTGTGAGCCCTTCACCAAAATATCCAATAATTCCACTGATGAGAAGAGAAGAGTGGGAAATAAATCCACTGGAGTTGTTCCCCTGATGTTCATGAGCTGTTCTCTGGTGAAAGAGCTCCATGAATCACAGCCAAAAACTGAATTAACACACAAAAACAAAACAACCTAACACCTAACACAGAGGCGGCTATACTCAGCACCATCTTGGTTTTCACATGCTTTGAATGGGACTGAATTACATCAGCAATAAGTTAATTTGTCCATTCACCCATCTTCCATACTATTGTTTGGTTGAACTAATCCATGCTCATTATTAATAGTTTTCCTTTTAAAGGTTTCCTTTGTTTTTATCATGGATAAAAAGTTATCAAATATTTTTCAGAATTGTTGTTATTAAAGAAGGTTACACTGATCCATCCAAATCCATATAAACTCAGGCAATTGAAATGTACGTTTTCTTTTTGTATGTTTTTTAATCTGCATTTAAGTGCCTTTGTTTTCCCTTTATACCTACATAATCCCCTCACTCCCACTCATAATGTTTCTGAATCCCTTCCCTGTGGGTGAAATCCCATGTCCCATATGAGGGGTTTTGTTCAACGTTACTGATAGGGCCGCTCTGCACAGAGTGAAAGAGTGACAATTACTCATTCTTAAAATAAGTGGTTTGTCCCTTTTAGAGACTCTGGACTGAGTTAATAGTTTTTATCAGTGACATATAAGTCAAACAAATGCTGCTAGTAATGATGAGCTATTATATGTTCAGCCTCTCTGGACCTCATTCTGAATATTCAGACTGGAAAGAATACAAACATACACTGACCTCACTGACCTCACACGCAGTCCCTGGCACTCACACACACTAATGCACACATACACACACAAGGGGAAACTTATTAGGTTATTATCTTTCCGCCCCATAAAATAGGAATAACTTAAAGCGCTGCTGCAATTAATAACCCAACTATAAATCTGAATATTCCCCATGAATATTATTCTATATTACTCACACACACAGTGATCAGCAGGGTGTATGGGAGCAGGGAGAATGATAAAGCCATCAGAGAATGTTCTGGATGAAGTGAGCCAAACGTGAATGTGTGTAGCAGAGCATGTGAGTATGTGTGTGTGTGTCCCATCACAGTCTGTTCTGCATGGTAGCTTTATGCATCAACACACTGATGCATTCTCCATCTGAGGGGCCACTCCCAGTCATATGTGCTGGATGCACTGGTTAAATCTATGCTCTACCAAGTAACCTCTAACACTGAAAACACACACACACACACACACACACACACACTACTGCCATCTGCTGTGACCTTGCTGCGCATTACCAGAACACAGACACACAGAGACAGTGCAGTGTAGGTGGGGATACTGATTATATCAGTTTAGTCATGTAAGCTGTTAATGATACTATGAAATCCAAGGAAGCCACTAATTTGTAGAAATCATTCTTGTTAATTTATTTAGTGGCAAGGAAATACTAAATAGTACCACTTTCTAATAAGTCACCCTTCATAAAGGGATTATAAACTGTACCTATAAACTTTATTAATGGTAAATAAATAATTTACTAATGTTTTACAGATCAGTAGTAATTTTAAGTTCACTTCTTGTGTCCGGAGACAGTAAATCTTACTAAACTGCTAACAAATGTATTTTGTCCTAGGGACATGGAATATCACCTCTCTGGCGGGGGAGGAATTGGAGCTGGTGCAGGAGGTGGCACGGTACCAACTAGATATCGTTGGCTTCGCTTCTAACCATAGCACTGGTTCTGGAAACAAACTTGTGGAGCAGTGGCTAGACTCTCTCCTGCCGGTGCCAGGCAGGTCTAGGGATACTTGCAAGCCCTGGCCGAGTGCTGCTGTTTTGGAGTTCTCCCTGGAGAATGAGAGGGTCACCTCTATGTGACTGTGAGTCGCTGAGGGAAATCCTCTGATTGTTATGGTGCTTTCTGACCAAATGTGAATTTAATCCTCACGACGCTTTCTTCGTTTTCACACACAACGCGAGAAGGCGATTAGAACTCTTTTTTATTTATTATCTATTTACAGTTTCTTCAAATGTTTCAAAAGTAACCCAACCGTATACTTATTCAAAATGTTTTTTATTGGCAATGTCAATCCATTTTATAAAACATTTCTTCAACAATATGAACAATATGGAAATGAATATTCATAACATAAATATAAATTCTCAAAATAATCCAAAAATAGTCATGTTTCTATCCAGCTGTTTTTATACATAAAATGTGCATGAAAACATCTGGCTGAATCAGACCTCTGTCTTTCTGACCCTCACTCTTGGCATAATCTGTTGGTATAATATAACTTAAACATGTTTCAATACATGCAGCAACACAGAGAAAGTCACCACATTAGTAGCGGGACAAAAGAAACACTTGTGGTCACTGTCAGTGTCGACAGGAACTCCTGACATATCACCACGATTTATTTTTACACTGAAAAACTCTGACAGGGCAAACTTCAGGGTGTGTTAAAAAACTAAATAACCTGTAGATTAATCAATACTGTGACACATGAAACGAGAGACACAACGTGTAATTTGAAAAACAGTCTCTCAGTTTCAGAAATGTACTTGCTGTGCCTGAAAACAGTTTTCCGAAGACGGTCGCGGGAAACGATGACGAAATCATGCGATATTTGGCAGCTCCATCAAGGGTTGCGTGCTGAAGGTGCTGCCACGTGTTACTTTCGCCCCGGTTTGCCCCTACAGTAAGGTTTTGGAGCTTTGAACTATTTCGTTTTTTGTGATATGATGTGTGATTTAAGTGTTCCCTGAATATTTTTGAGCAGTGTATATCTGCTCAATCAACACTTATCCACCACTAACCTTTCCTAGATGTTAGATTCAGATGTGCCAAATATGCTATCATTCTCTCTCATTATCTCTCTCACACACACACACACAATTCTGACAAAGTGGGGTCAGAACCATTGATTACACCAGCAGTTCGTATATAGTTCTTTGGCCCTTCCTTACCTCTGTCTCTCTATGTCTTTATGTCTTTGTCCATTTCTTTCCCCACTCTGATCTATGTCCTACAGCTCAATCTTTTAGCTCCAACACCAACAGTCTCCTCCAGCATGGCTTCAATTCCCCCTTAACAGATACCATCAGTGGAGAGGAGAAAACTAGGTTTCTTTTCTCTCTCTCTCTCTCTCTCTCTCTCTCTCTCTCTCTCTCTCTCTCTCTCTCTCTCTCTCACACACAGCCACTCAGTAGGTTGACAGATGTGGTACGACAATAAAACAGCCTGTAATAGAGCTAATATGATTTAAAATATTATCTATTAGCCTGGTGTGTGTGTGTCAGGTGTGTGTATGTGTGTGTGGTATATAAAACAATGAAAATGGCAGAGAGAATATAGGGACGCACATCTAAATCACAGTGTACACATACACACACACGTACACAGTACAATTCATCCCATTAGACAACACAGATAACCCTTTTACCAATCCTGTGAATACATTTCGTCAGACACACATGCACATACAGTTTATACAGTGCCAATAAGATCCATGTGTCATATGAACACTCCTGATAAGAGAGATTATAATGAGCGGTGAGAGACTTGTAATGCATATCTCATAATGATAATGTTAGAGTAGGAATACACACGGCACTCAAAGTTCAAATAGCCTATTCTAAAAGATTTTCAGCATGAGACACATGACTAATCCACACTCCAGTATAGAGAAACATACTCACATTCATTTATAATTACAATGCATTACAATGATCTAATGCTATACATATCACTTTATGTATAAATGACTGTTCCATAAAGGATAAGACAGGCAATATTAGATATTTAACTTTATTTCAGCAGATCCCAAGAAAGACCAAAACCAACAATGAGCCATATATTCTATTACTCTGTGCCATAGAGCTCCATTGTTGTCCAAAAACTATTACCAGGTTTACATCCATGCTCTAGAGGCTATACTTGGAACAGCAGTGCATTGAACTAAAAGCTACAGCTAGCATGACAACATGGTCATCTACATGGTTGTTGTGCGTTGATGAAGTTCCTCAAAGTACTTTCTATATTCTTTTAGTATTCTTTTTATTTTGCAAGTTAGGTTATCATATATTGTCACGTTTTATGACTGTCAGTAAGTTGTTATTCTTCCTTTCTATAATGGAGTCAAGTATAATCAGCTTGCAAAGTATTTTTGCTTATGTAGCGGTTAGCTGCTGTGCCTCGCACACTAGTGTTCTGAGGAACTGTTGTGGTGCTAATGTTAAATGGCAACTGCTTCAGTGTTTTGACTGTGTTCCTATTCTAATGTGTAGGGGCAAGAGCTGTATGTCTCATCACCACCACCATGTCCTAACAGCAAGAGAGCATCTGACTATCACCATATCACATTGGACACACTGAATCCATTATACGCACTTTTGTTACTTAATGTAAACAATCCAGCGACCTATCATCTGTGTGCCTGAGTAAGGTAAAAAAGTGGTGAGTGTCTTCCTACATTTGTACTTTTTAAACATATAACACAACAGACATACAATATAGCCAACAGCAAGTAGTTTCTATTGTGTAAGTAGTTTCTAGTTAAGTAGCAAAACAGTAGTGTCAAAATTCTGAAAACAAATAAGAAACAATCTACAAATAGAACATGACACTCGCAGAGACAAATCATTTTGCATTCATTCAAATTCTGGTTTTCAAGTACAAGTCCTGATTTCTATTTTTGGATCATGGAGAATTTGTTTGTGGATTTTGAATTCATTTGTAGATTGTGTTTTGTGTTTACGAAGTGTATATTTGTGATATGTCCTCATTTCAACTTCATGAATCCACTATTTCTTGCTTTCAATGCAAGTGACAGGAATAAATGGAAACAGGGCGTCCAACGGAAGTTCAGCTCAAAACGGCAGGCCACCTGCATTGCTCACTGCCAGTAAGGACATTCCAATATAAAACAATGCTATCAAACTGATTTTGTCCCTGGCGCTTGTTTGTGTCACATTCAGTTAGGACACGGTATTAGAGCTATCTTCAGATTCAGATTCATTCTTTATTGTCCTCAGGGGAGGAAACTTTTCACAGACTGTACAAAGAGCACCTTCAACATGAATAATACACACAAACTACACATTACACATGTATACACACACACACACTTACTGTTTTATTTATTTATTTATTTTATTTTTAATATATTTTTATTTTTAACACACACACACAAACACATACACGCTTACAGTTTTGTTTATTTATTTTATTTTTAATATATTTTTATTTTTTTAACACACACACTTACTGTTTTATTTATTTATTTTATTTAAATTTTTTATATTTCTTTTTTTTTCTTTTTTTTTAACACACATACGCTTTGATTACTTGTTTAATGAAATGTATGGGGCTGATTGATCTTATGTTGTATATATGATGCTTTGGTAATGTTGTTGTTACATTCATGCCAGTAAAGCTAATTGAAATTGAAATGGAATTGAGTCATCAGAGTATTTGAAGTATTTTGTAATGGGAGAGGGGCTAAAGCGGTCATTGGTGTACAGTGTGTAGGAAGGGGCCTTGGGGGCACCAGTGTTCACAGTAATGGTGGTGGATGTCGTGCTTCCCACCCTCACTGCCTGTAATCTGTGACTTAGGAAATTCTGAATCCAGCATAAACTTCTCTGAGTGAGAGCCAGTCTTTGAGGTGGAATGCTTGTTGTTTCTCTTTAAGTCTGAGTTTTACTTGGTGGGTCATCCATGGTCTGGAGCTGGAATATTTTCTTACAGTTTTGACTGGATGGTGGTTGTCATGCAGAACTTGATATATAGTCAGTTACTGCCTCTGATTTTATATCCAGGTCACCATCAAAAATAATCCAGTCAGTGTAGAAAGATCACCGATCTACAGCATTTTTCCAATGTAGGTCATGTTAGCCGTGTTGGTAATTTACAGAGTCACACAAGACGTAGATGAACGTCGACAAGGGAACAAACAGAGACTTGACAGACGCGTATCGGTGACTTGACTTAGGAGGGTACAGACTGTGTTGTCACAGTAGAGCATGCACCAACAACCAGCCAGTGGATGTCACTTACTACTGTCGTTCCTTCAGCCCCTGCCCCACAAAATGTCTGTGCACGTCCCTGCTCACGACTACTAGGAGTGAGATTGTCATCATGTTTGATGTGCTTCACACTTTTCGATCGCTAACAAAGCTTATGACTGTAAAGAATTGGTAATAGTAAAATAAAAATGAATGATGAATTTCTAATGATAGCATTGATACGCATGCATGTTCCTAACTGAATTATTTATAGACACACATCTAAAATCTGTTGTGATAACTATCCAGCCAATTAAGAAATAGCTTTCACTCTAACTGAAGCATTGCATTCTCAGCATAGAAAAGACAGGAAATGGTACTAGTCTGAGGTAGCCAACTGGTGAGTAAAAGGGTAATACAGAGCCATACTCAGATAGCCTTTAGATGGAGTAAAACCTCTAGGCAAGCTGAGAAGATAGAAGACATATCAACATGGACAGAGAAAATAAAGGAGCTGTGGAAAAACAGAGCAGTGTTTGCAGAATCCAATTGAGCTGACACTTTTTCAGCCACATACCATTTTCTGTTGTTTACGGCTTTATGAGTGGCTGACCCCAGTGTGTCTGTGTTTTCGTGGGTGTGTGCGTATGGCTGAGTGGCTGACCTGTGTGTGTTTGCTTGTGTGTGCGTGATTGAGGTTGATAGATGTTGACAGCTGCGGAGAATCACTTTCCTGTTGGTAAAACAACATATTGACCCTGTAGCCCCATCACAGGCAGAGGTTAGCAGTGCTGAAGCCCAGCCGGCAGAGTGGGGATGACATCCAGCTGAGGGCTGAGGGCTGCGCTTGAACTCACAGCATTACACTGACCCACAGAGCACCCTGGACACACCAACACTCACCTCTCACCCCGACCCCACACTCACCAAGGCTAAGCAATATGTGGGGCCAATATAGCAGACTTTCAGTTGACACACCCTGTGGCAGCCACATTTCAGGTCAGGTAACAATGCATTTGAAGAGTATTATTTAAAGGGTAATTTTGGTATTTTTAAACCTGGGCCCTATTTTCACACACTTTGTTGTTGTGAAATGACTAGTAGGAACAAAAGTTTTGAATAGGTGCAGTAGATGGCTTCAGTTGGCAGCAGTGAACCGGCTGTAGTGGCTACAATGTATTCCTTCAGGGCACAAAAAGTGCTGCTTTCTGCCACTGCCATATTCAGGCTGTTATACCAGGTGTCTGACAACATCATGGAAAGGATCCCTACGAGGTACTCCTGGTGACACCAGGAACTGAATTCTGTTCAGCATCGTAAGGTAGTAAGTGCAGGCTGTTATGATGGGCCTTTGTGCTCCACAGACAAAGCACACACACGCATGCACGCACGAACGCACACACACACACTCACACACACACACACGCACAAACACGCACACACACACACACAGCATTCATGTCTAGAAGGGAGTCCTATTTTGGCAAATTTGTGTTCCTTGTTTCCTCATTGTGCACGGTTAAACAACAGATAAGATTAGATGCAGTACATTTCTAAACTACCTAATTAAAAACTCCTATAATCAATTTCTTGTCCATAACATGTTGAACATTTCTCTTTGTGTGCGTCCCTCTCCAACACACCGCAGCAGCCTAAAGTAGCAGTGATGTGATGGATTTTTACAGTCGAGTTTACAGAATGTGTTAGCTAGAGTAAAGAAAAGTACAGAAGCCTGGATAGTAGGGCTGTTTGAAAAGATGACCTGTCATATGAGATTTATAATTGTGTCCTTATTTAAAAGCATTTCTCCGTACATTTGTTTGTTTCCGGTTTACACGTCAACCGCCAAACTTCCTGTAAATAGTCCGAACCATCCAAAAATGCTTTTACACCTGAAACGAACCGAACCATGGTTCATTTTGATCTGGACCGAGACTACCTCTTTTTGTCGGACCAAATTTCGTCTGATTCACACCGGCAGTTTTGGTTCGGACCATACAAAAAAGTCAGCAAGTCCCCTTATTTTGTGTCTATGCTCTCTGGCTGCATGTATTTCTAACCTGTCGTCTGTCTGTCATGTAGGATGTGTGACGGCCCCTGATTAGTCTACTTCTCCCTGATGTGAAGGCCCTGGGCCCAGTGCGCTACAGGATATGAAAGTCCCGCCTTCCATCGTGGCTGGCTCTCTTCCCTGACAGCACCTGCACCTTACTGCTTTGTTGAACCATTGTTTTTATTTTTACTCCACAACCCCTTATTCCACAGTATATGAACACTACTTTTTTAAAATTTAAAATTATGACACTGGCTTCCTATCCATTATTTCAAGTCATACAAAACAACTTTAATTCAATTCAATTTTCTTTATATAGCGCCAAATCACAACAACAGTTATCTCACAGCGCTTTTCATAAGAGAGCAGGTCTAGACCGTACTCTATGATGCTATTTACAGAAGCCCAACAGTTCCCACCAAGAGCAAGCACTAGGAGACAGAGGCAAGGAAAAACTTCCTTTTAAGAGGCAGAAACCTCGAGCAGAACCATGGCTCAGGGTGGGCGGCCATCTGCCTCGACCGGTTGGGGTGAAGAGAGAGAGAGAGAGAGAGAGAGAGAGAGAGAGGCAGCCTACACAATATACACACAGAGGTACAGACAGTAAAGGTGATGTTGCTATAGACTGAATGAAAAATGGTACAGATATTTATAGCAGTGGTAATGGTAACAGTCGTAATGTTAATGATTATAATAACAATAGGACTAGTAACAATAGTCGTTGTAGCAGAGGGTGTCGAGCAGGAACACGGGGGCAGCAGGTGACCCGCAACCACAGATCCAGACTCCACAGCTCCAGAGCCAGAAACACCTGCAGGAAGTGATAGGAGGAGAGAGGAGAGGGACGAGAAAGCACAAGACTACCAGAAAGGGGAGAAGTTGTGTTAGTAACATGCAATAATGGGATGAGGTTGCATACAGAGGGAGAGAAAGTAGAGGAGAGAG
>NC_060168.1:5796603-5798343 GCF_021292245.1 Micropterus dolomieu | reverse complement strand
AACACCTGCAGGAAGTGATAGGAGGAGAGAGGAGAGGGACGAGAAAGCACAAGACTACCAGAAAGGGGAGAAGTTGTGTTAGTAACATGCAATAATGGGATGAGGTTGCATACAGAGGGAGAGAAAGTAGAGGAGAGAGGAGCTCAGTGCATCATAGGAAATCCCCCGGTAGTCTAGGCCTATAGCAGCATAACTAAGGGATGGTTCAGGACTAACCTGAGCCAGCCCTAACTATAAGCTTTATCAAAGAGGAAAGTCTTAAGCCTACTCTTAAATGTGGAGATGGTGTCTGCCTCCTGAACCCAAACTGGAACCTGGTTCCACAGGAGAGGAGCTTGATAGCTGAACGCTCTGGCTCCAAGTCTACTTTTGGAGACTCTAGGAACCACAAGTAACCCTGCATTCTGGGAGCGCAGTGCTCTGGTGGGGTAGTAAGGTACTATGAGCTCTTTAAGATAAGATGGTGCAATTTGCTTAATGTGAGACTTAAACGACATGTCCTGATCAAAGATAACTCCAAGATTCCTCACAGTGGTGCTGGAGGCCAGGGCGATGCCATCCAGGGAATCCAGGGTGCTTAGGCCCCAGAGCAATAACTTCAGTTTTATCTGAGTTTAACATTAGAAAATTACAGGTCATCCAGGTTTTAACAAGGCACATTTGAAGTTTAGCTAACTGATGAGTTTCATCTGGCTTGATCGATAGATATAACTGAGTATCATCTGCATAACAATGAAAGCTTATGGAATGTTTCCTGATAATATTGCCTAAAGCAAGCATATATAAAGTGAAGAGGATTGGTCCGAGGACAGATCCTTGAGGAACTCCATGACTAACTTTGGCATGCATGGAGGACTCATCGTTAACATGTACAAACTGAAATCGATCTGATAAATAGGACTTAAACCAGCTTAGAGCGGTTCCTTTAATGCCAATGAAATGTTCCAGTCTCTGCAATAGGATCTGATGGTCAATGGTATCAAACGCAGCACTAAGATCTAATAAAACCAGTACAGAGACAAGTCCTTTGTCTGATGCTATAATGCAGTACTAAAGCTGTCATTCTCAACATCCACATGAATATTAAAATCCCCTACAATAATAACTTTGTCCGTTTTAAGGACTAAAGTTGACCAAAACTCTGCAAATTCAGATAAGAATTCAGAGTATGGACCAGGTGCTCGGTACACTATAACGAAAAGAATTGGTTGCAGTGATTTCCAACTTGGGTGTGAAAGACTAAGAACAAGGCTTTCAAATGAGTTATAATTTAGTTTAGGTTTAGAGCTGATTAGTAGGCTAGAGTCGAAGATAGCTGCAACTCCACCTCCTCGGCCCGTGCCTCGAGGAATGTGAGTATTAATATGACTGGGAGGGGTGGATTCATTTAGGCTAACATATTCTCCATCACCCAGCCAGGTTTCAGTAAGACAAAATAGAGTCCACATTTAATTTTCCTATTAGTTTGCACTATTGCTCTTGTGGTTTTAATTTTTATGAGGTTTTTATGCACAGCTCCTCTTCTGTTTACCTTTGATTTAAATAATTTTGATGGTCGGGGGACAGACACCGTCACTATAGGATTTTCATTAAGTAACTCCTGAAATGGAGGAGCAGAGAAGTGTGTTAGACTGCAACTCTGCATAGGGTTTTGGGTGGGTAACTGCTGAATTAGAAGGGCAGAGAAGTGTGTTAGACTGCGACTCTGCCTCCTGGTCTCAACTCTGGGTTGTCATGGAT
>NC_060168.1:5788448-5796583 GCF_021292245.1 Micropterus dolomieu | reverse complement strand
TAACTGATGAGTTTCATCTGGCTTGATCGATAGATATAACTGAGTATCATCTGCATAACAATGAAAGTTTATGGAATGTTTCCTGATAATATTGCCTAGAGGAAGCATATATAAAGTGAAGAGGATTGGTCCGAGGACAGATCCTTGAGGAACTCCATGACTAACTTTGGCATGCATGGAGGACTCATCGTTAACATGTACAAACTGAAATCGATCTGATAAATAGGACTTAAACCAGCTTAGCGCGGTTCCTTTAATGCCAATGAAATATCCCAGTCTCTGCAATAGGATCTGATGGTCAATGGTATCAAACGCAGCACTAAGATCTAATAAAACCAGTACAGAGACAAGTCCTTTGTCTGATGCAATAAGGAGGTCGTTAGTAATTTTCACCAGTGCTTTAACATTTGTAATCTTTTTAATGACATTTTCATGAATGTAGGACATGATTTTAATTTACTTTTTCTTGTGTAGTGTAATCATCTAAACTTTTAACAATGTATGATGGTTAATAGTTGTAAATGAAAATAATGATATATAGGTTAACATATTGCATCCCTTTTTCTAAAAGTAAAAAATGGAAAGTAAGAGACAAGTGTAAAATTCGCTGAGAAATTATACTCAACAAAGAATTATCTGCACAATGAATAGTTTTGAAGCTGCGACCTCTGAGCTGAGCTGTAAGTGTAGCGACCCAGAGAGTCCCCTCGTAGCCTGCCGTTGACTATGTACAGACCCAGCGTACGGCAGAGCTGTAAAAGCTGCATTCCACTTGTATTAGTCAGCTTGTCAAAGCTCTTTCTTGCAGGACATTCAGGGAGGGGGAAGCAGGTGCTTCCAGGTAAGTGTTTGTCTCCCTGGGTGTTCATAGTGTCAGCTCTTTCCCCTGTTCGAGCGTTCAAGTCCCCACAGATTAATACATTTCCCATGGTTTTATAATGCTTAACTTCCTCCTCAAGAATAGAGAAAGTATCTGGGTTGTAGTAGGGGGATTCTGATGGAGGTATATAGATGGCCCACATGTAGACATGTTGATCAGCACAAATCATCTGTTTGTTCATTTTCAACCATATATAAGATTCTTCTTTGTTTAATAACTGTGATGGACTGGCTCAGTTCTGATTTACACCATATAATCAGGCCTCCTGAATCTCTGCCTTGGGTTATTGTGGGATTTTTTGTTGATGGTATAATAATCTCAGTGTAGCCGTGAGGACGACCAGTGAAACATCTTCTGTGCACCATGTCTCCTGTAAAACTATGATGTCAGAATCTTTTAACTCTCTATTAAAATCTGGATTTCTGCTCTTTAAACCAAAAGCTGATGATCTCAGACCTTGAATGTTACAACATGTTATTGTAAACGATTTCATCTCCAAGTGTAATCTGTTCAAAAATTAGACAAACACCTTAAAAAAAAATTATAATGGTAATAATAAGAAACTAGATATTAAAAAAATAATAATAGTAACAAACAAAAAGAAAAAAAAGTGTAAAAAGAACGAAAGAGTGTTGTAGGTAAATTAATAAAATATTAAACTTTGAGTGACATTTTAGAGTGTATCATGTGTGAAATACTGTTAAGAATTGTCCTTAAATTACTATTCATTTAAAATAATATCCAACATGCTAAACTATGAATTATTATGATGTCTCTAAGAGTCTCTGCTCTTGCACCATGTAGCTATATGAGGCGAGAGCAGAGCAGGTTTAGCATGTGTAATATGTCTTTGAGTTCACCAGAGGGGGGCGGGGCTGTGGCTCTTCTCAACGCTGCAGCATAGTTCAGTCCAACAGGCTGCTGCTCCTGTAGTCTTGGTTCTGCTGTTGGGATGAGGGGGGTATAGGACCTCCAGGCTGGGTGGCTCTCTGGCTGGGTATCAGTGGCCAGTGTTGTGTTGGATGTGAAGTGGGCTGTGGGTTGTGATGTTGGTGACGCGGTGGATTTGGTGACCTAGCTGTCCTCTCTGACGGCCGGGGGTGGATGCATGGTGGAGGTCTGGATGGTCTTGGAGGTCCTGGAGGTCTGCGTTTTGTGGGTACCCCTTGGAGTGGTAGTAGGGCTCCTTCCAAGAGCAACATCCTTCAGGGTCCTAGCAAGCGTGGGGACTGCATTTCTGTGTAGGTGTATGTTATCATACAGGCAGTCCAGGTGCAGGGTCGGGTGGTGGGCCAAGAACACGTTTGGTTTGAGGGGATATTCACTCTGAATGGTGTGGGGGTGGAAGTCTCTCCTGTGCAGCAGCGTGGATATGACTATCTTGCTGGTAGGGAAATTGGTGGAGGCTTGATCAATGACTCTCCTCAGAGAGTCTGCCAGTCTGTCCTGCTGGGACCTGAAGTCATTGGTACCTGTATGGATGATGATGTGGCTGGGTGAGCCTAGCTCAGGCACTGTTAACAGCTCCAGGGCTCTCCTGGTGTTGGGGCACCAGATCTTCTCCGTTCTGAGCCTTGGGAATAAGGTCTTTTCATCCAGGAACTTCCCATTAGAGTCCATGAGGAGGATAATGTCAGCCCTTCTGCCTGTGTGTGTTTGTTCAGTCTCAGCTGTCGGGTCTGGATGTGGAGCTGTGGTGGTGGTTTCAGGTCTGGAGCTCCTAGCTGGAGGCCTTGGACAGGTGCAGGGGTGTGACTGGCGTCTTGGCTTGGGATTTTTGTGTTTGGGGGGGGGTCCTCGAGGAAAGGGCTGTGTTGTCCTTCAGCAGGTGTAGTGGGAGTTTGGCTAGATTTGGTCTGGATCAGAGTGGCGGGCACAGGGGGTTGTGTGGAGTTGTCTGGCTTGTAGACTGAGCCTGTCCCTGTCCTGTAGCTCTTCTCTCAGAGTAGCCAACTCAGTTCTGCAGTTGTCTCTGTCCTTCCTAAGTTCCTTCACCTCCTCACTGAGATGATCCAGCTGTCTTCTCTGACGAGTTAGTTCTTGTTGAAACTCTCTCAGCTGTGAGTTGACACTGTCCTGTTCTTTCTTGGCCTGGAAGTCAGTGACAGTAGGAGAGGTAGGCTGCTGTTGGTCCAGCTGCACTCTGATCTGTACCAGTTCTATTTCCATCTGGGAGAAGTGTTCTCTCATGATGTCCAGGGCCTCAGAGTGCTGTAGCAGGAGAGGATCAGTGTCAGCATCTGCAGACTGTCTGTCTGGAGCAGGGACAGAACAGGACGGTTTGTCTCCCAGGGTTGGAGCGATGCTTGCGAGGACCTCCTTCTCCTTCTCAATCTCATAGCTGGGAAGTTGAGCTCAAACTGTCTCGGTCGCCTTGGATCATGGCAGTTCCATTTTTGAACAGGTTTACTGTTATTCTGCTGGTGTCAGAGTCATTTTCTTCCAGTACACTTATTTTCCATCCATTACAAATGCCTGCTCTCTTTATTGCTGGGTGCTGAGCCAGACCCAGTAACTCAGTGGTAATGAAAGTTGCACTGTGCAGGTCCCAGGTCTCATGCATGTATGTAATCCTGCATCCCCAGAGTGCTGCTGGAAATAACTCTTGTTGTTCTCCTGCTTTAGGCTTAAAACACATCAAGGTGTCATCTGGTGTGGCCTGGAATGAAACAGCTAGCCCAGTGACAGGCTGCTGTGGGGCCACTTTAATTCATGTTACCAGGTTGTGTTGGCCACCCTGACTTCTCCACGTTTCTGTACTGCAGAGCCCAAGGCTGGGTTGAGCTGCTGGTCTCTGGTGTGTCCCTTTCAAGGTGGTTAATATAGTTTTTATTGGCCATTGGTGGTGGTGTGTGTGTGTGTATGTATGTGCACACGCGTGTGTGTGACAGCGAATAAAGTGTGTAGGTGAGGGGTTATTCACCTAGAGAGTGTAGGCTGTAATTTAAAACAACTAGAGCAAATCCTCTCTCTCTCCCTGTCTCACTTACTTGTTCTCTCACTATCCCACTCTCTCTCTCTCTTTATTACACAGACTAGTAGGCAGCTGATTGGTCAAGATTACTAAAACATCCTGCCTTTCTCAGCAGTGCCCTGCCAACCCTCTGACAGGACTGTGTGTGTGTGTGTGTGTGTGTGTGTGTGTGTGTATGTGTGTGTGTGTGTATGTGTGGTGGGGGTCTGTCATGCCCCATCACCCAAAGTGACCACAGAGAGTATGTCCTTTAAATACACTCACACTCTGTCTCTCTCTCTCTCTTCCACTCATGCCTCCATCTCTACATCCTTCCTTTCCTCCCTCTGTTTGCCCTGATGTTTTGAATCAAACATGTTGCCAAAGCAAATAATTCACTTATAAACAATGGAATATAAATAGCAAATAATAAAATGAAAAAAAAAAAAGTATCTTATCTAATGTGTCTTGCTTTGTGACACACAGTTCTGCTGTAGTGCTGTCCTCTTTTGGGTTTGACTGAGTCTGTCTGTTGGGAAGGCAAGACAGTCTAGGATTTTCTTGAATTGAATTTGGGGAAGAAATCTTCTCAAATTTCTTGTGGCCCTCCTCTGTATAGACTACAAGGTGCTTTCCAGAGCCTTCTCAAACAGACCTCCAGGACTTCCTGGAAATATTTGTTCACACAGATCAAACCTATTGTGTACCTGACATTACAGCTATGGACAACATTTGTTATTAGGGTCCGAGCATAAAACATGCGAGGTCCCTATTGAAACTGGAGGGGTTTTTGGGGGCCTAAACATACTGGAAAACTCACTGTAGCCCACTACAGAGCAGCCCTCGGACAAAGTTTCACCCACGTGTATGAAATTTCTGTGGTACGTGTATCATGTCCAGACGTACAATAAAGCCTCTTGGAGCCATTGCCTAAACCCAACAGGAAGTTGGCCATTTTGGATTTAATGGCCATTTTTTGCATTTATAGCTCCTCCTAGTGGTCGATGTGAATGAGACTTGCAGTGTATGTGTGAGGTGCTTATGTAGACATATCCTGGAAGTTTTGTGTTGACTAGAAAAATGTTTTGTGATTTGTAGCCTGATTTGCGTTATATCACTAGCAGTTTGTTTGCATTTATAGCGCCCCCTGGTGTTCAATTTGAATGGAACTTTCAGGGCGTGTTTCAGTTACTTATGAGGACATATCCTGAGAGATTTGAGATGATTGGAGAATGAATATGTGATTTAAAGTGTAATTTGTGTAATGCAAAAGCACCTTTCCTGCACTTGTAGCGCCCCATATTGAGATATGTACATCTCTTGAGCCGGCACGGTTCGTGCTCAGGCCCTAAAAATAATTGCTTCAATTTCAATAGGGACCTCGCACGGTTCGTGCTCGGGCCTTAAAAATAATCTTCTCAGTTTCAATAGGGATCTCACACGGTTTGTGCTCGGGCCCTAAAAATAGTCCCTTCAGTTTCAATAGGGACCTCACACAGTTTGTGCTCGGGCCCTAAATAATCTCTTCAGTTTCAACAGGGACCTCACACAGTTCGTGCTTGGGCCCTAAAAATAATCTCCTCAGTTTCAATAGGGACCTCACACGGTTCGTGCTCGGGCCCTAAAAATAATCTCCTCAGTTTCAATAGGGACCTCGCACGGTTCGTGCTCGGGCCCTAATTATAGCTGCAAGCATTGGGCGGGCACTCGCACGTGTAGTGTGAGGGGTGTGAGGCAGCTGCGTTGCATATTCTGGAGCTCTGCTGGTGCGGCTTTGAATTTGCTACGTGCTTTGGACGCTGCATGAAGTTATAATAACTATAAATTAACATTGGCGTGTAGATGTGAACATGTACACTGAAGTTACAACAACTTCCTGTGTCATGGTGAAGAGTTGATCTTTGATGCAACGCCACGGACACGCCCATTGACGAAAACTCACAGCACAACTTTTCATCGTCAATTCCTTTAGAATGCACAGTAGACAGTTTCAGTCGATCCGATTAATTCCCTAGGAATGGGCTGTAATTGGTCATTAAAATCAAAATGGCTGACTTCCTGTCTGATTTCGGGTATGGCTCCAAGAGGCTTTTTTGTGCGTCTTGGGATGATACATGTACCACAAAAGTTTTGTGCATCTTGGTGATTCACTACGTTGGGGCTGCATCTTTGAAGGGACACTTTCTGATTCCAGAAGGTGGCGCTATGAGGTTGAGTGAATTTTGACGATGTTTTCAGGGCGTGACCCTTATCAAATGTGTGAAATTTGGTAGAGATATGAGCATGTACAGCGAAGTTAAAACAACTTCCTGTGTCATGGCGAAGCACTGAAATTTGACGCCACGCCAAGGACACGCCGTTATCCGAAAACTCAGTTTTACACTCAAGTTTTACAACATGTCATAGCGCCACCTGCTGGCAACGGAAAGTGACAAAGCAGCCCCCGCCGCACATTTCACCTACATGTATGAAATTTCTGTGGCACATGTATCATGTCCATTTTGAATGTTATGGTTATTTTTGGATGATTTACACACTCCGTACTTTAACAAACTCCTCCTAGGGATTTAGTCCGACCGACTTCAGATTTGTGCTGTGCAGTCTAAAGCCACTGATGATTACAAGTTGTACAAATGGTGAGTTTTCATGGAATGGCGGGCCCGTGGCGTGGCATATAAAATTGATGATTTGCCATGAAACAGGAAGTTGTTGTAATTTTAGTTTACATGCTCAGATCTGCACCAAACTTTATGTGCTTGATAACAGTCCCGCCCCGAACACATCTACATGCTCAGTTATACTTGTAGTGCGAAGTGCTATGTAGCGCCATAAAAGGGACACAGGAAGTGATGATTAACACCTTTGTGCAGTGTCCAAAGCGCGTGGCAAATTCACAGTGACACCGGCAGATCTCCAGAACCTCGACGTGCTACACATGCGAGGGCCCGCCCAACGCTGCTTGCAGCTTTAATTGATTATATCTTTTAAGGTGACAACACTGAAGAAATGACACTTTGCTACAATGTAAAGTAGTGAGTGTGCAGCTTGTTTAACAGTGTAAATTTGCTGTCGCCCCAAAATAACACATCCCACAGCTAAGTGAAAATGTCCAAACTGGCCAGAGTGTCAATATTTTGTGTGGCCACAAGGGCACAGTGTCTGATAGAACTACCAGTTTTCTCCATGCAGCAACCTTCCTCTTTCCTGGGTGATGCGAATCCGGCAGTGCCTAAAACTGCAATTCATTGAGTGGCCACTTGAGGCTGGCTCCAAAACGGAGTCAATCTCCGTTGACCCCCGTGTTAAAATGCCCAACCTTACAGCTGATCTTTAGAAGCTACATTTTTTCCTCTAAGATAGCATTCATATTTTTCTGTTGTTTTAGAGCTCCCTCTGCCCTCCCTGTCACTTTGTCTGTCTAACAGGTCTCAGGTCTTTCACACTGGTTCCTGGCTCATTGAGTCCTGGTATATTCCTCTCAATTTCCTCACTATCTTCACCTTCCTTCTCCTTTCTTCCCTCACTTCCTCCCTCAATGTCTGAAATGATGACGTGGCACTAGTGTTAATGTTACATGGATAGTATATAGACTAGTCATTGAAATAAGAAATATGAAAATTTTGGCTTCACATTATTGACACAGAAGTGCATTATAGGGCAATATGTTTTGTAATGTCTAGTTATGTAACATTGTATGATTAAGCATTTGACTGATTTGTGATTCACGACCAGGTCTCAAGATCGTTGGAAGAAAGTAATCGCTATTGTAAACACAAATTCCTTTTCTGGCCTGCTTTCTGACATCTTTCTCTCTCTGTAGGAAGACAAAAGAGTTTCTTTGAAGACCGCACATTCTAGGAAAACTTACCTATCCTCCCTGGATATAATATATAATAAAATGTATTGTTAAATACAATTGGTTGCCTTGTATATTTTGCACTGTTTACCAAAACGTCTTTCTTGTCTTACACTAAACAGCTTCTGGCATGTGAATGAGTATAACATTAGAATGTCAGTAATTATGACAAAAAATATATACATACTGTAAATGTTATGGGAGCAGCCCCCTCCCTCCAAAATTAAACACAAAGAAAATTGAAGGGCTTTATTTGCATGAAGGTTTCAAGAACAGTGTTTCCAAATCATCAAAATACAATTTGTCAATACACACAGTATACAGCAGGCAATTGTTGCAATGATGGCTAAGGTGACCAGTTCAATGGTCTAAGTCTGCTATAAGACAAGGATTGTTCCTTAGGTTACATACTGTACAGTACATGTGAACTATGAGGGATGAAAAAT
>NC_060168.1:5779727-5788348 GCF_021292245.1 Micropterus dolomieu | reverse complement strand
TAGGGCAATATGTTTTGTAATGTCTAGTTATGTAACATTGTATGATTAAGCATTTGACTGATTTGTGATTCACGACCAGGTCTCAAGATCGTTGGAAGAAAGTAATCGCTATTGTAAACACAAATTCCTTTTCTGGCCTGCTTTCTGACATCTTTCTCTCTCTGTAGGAAGACAAAAGAGTTTCTTTGAAGACCGCACATTCTAGGAAAACTTACCTATCCTCCCTGGATATAATATATAATAAAATGTATTGTTAAATACAATTGGTTGCCTTGTATATTTTGCACTGTTTACCAAAACGTCTTTCTTGTCTTACACTAAACAGCTTCTGGCATGTGAATGAGTATAACATTAGAATGTCAGTAATTATGACAAAAAATATATACATACTGTAAATGTTATGGGAGCAGCCCCCTCCCTCCAAAATTAAACACAAAGAAAATTGAAGGGCTTTATTTGCATGAAGGTTTCAAGAACAGTGTTTCCAAATCATCAAAATACAATTTGTCAATACACACAGTATACAGCAGGCAATTGTTGCAATGATGGCTAAGGTGACCAGTTCAATGGTCTAAGTCTGCTATAAGACAAGGATTGTTCCTTAGGTTACATACTGTACAGTACATGTGAACTATGAGGGATGAAAAATTACTATATATGTATCTATAAATGAATAAATAAATAAATATATAATATATAATAAATAAATATATTTTGGTAATTAAAAAAGGCTATTTCTGTATTTATTTCTGTATTTCTGTATTTATTTATGCATTTCTGTATTTATTTATGCATTTCTACATTTATTTATTTCTGTATTTCCACAATTCAACATTTATTTTTCCCTGCGCCTGTATGCTAATAGAGTGGGTGGTGCCAACATCAGTCTGAAGCAGGATTGGTTAGCTGGGGGCCGCATCGTAAACCAGACAGAAGCAAGTGATTCATCTACGTGACACAAGCCAGCTACACAGTAGATTCCTTTAGTCAAACATATTCAGTGTTGACCTACATGGATTCTTCCATGGTTATTACAACAACAGCTAGAGTAAGATTCTTCCACTGTTGGTGTAGTGTTTTGTATTTAAAAGACTTGGTGAAAGAATTACTCCGGAAAGCCCCATCCAACTCCTTCCTCTGGGATTTCAACCTTAAAACCAACAGGAATTTTTTTACTGCACCATTTTCCCCAGTCTGTGGTAAGTGTCTCAAAATTACTTATTAAATCATTGTTTTGCTAATGTTAGCTCCAATGTGCCATTAAATGGACGAGCAAAAGTAAAAAGCCTTAACTTAATCCAACCTGCTAAACTATATTTCAATGTAAAAAATTATTTAATGCAACATGACAACTGATGCTCTAGCAGCAGGACCTTAACATAACTTAATGACTTTAGCTTTCTATAGGATCAGGTTCCAAGTTTCTCAAAACCCCAAAATTCCGGAGCATTACATTAAATACAGCTAACATTATCCAGTCTTAGCTTCTTTGCATTGGCTTCCAGTAAAATCCAGAATAGAATTTAAAATCATTCTTCTTACCTACAAAGCTCTTAATGGTCAGGCACCATCTTATCTTAAAGAGCTCATAGTACCTTACTACCCCACCAGAGCACTGCGCTCCCAGAATGCAGGGTTACTTGTGGTTCCTAGAGTCTCCAAAAGTAGACTAGGAGCCAGAGCGTTCAGCTATCAAGCTCCTCTCCTGTGGAACCAGGTTCCAGTTTGGGTTCAGGAGGCAGACACCATCTCCACATTTAAGAGTAGGCTTAAGACTTTCCTCTTTGATAAAGCTTATAGTTAGGGCTGGCTCAGGTAGTCCTGAACCATCCCTTAGTTATGCTGCTATAGGCCTAGACTGCCGGGGGATTTCCTATGATGCACTGAGCTCCTCTCTCCTCTACTTTCTCTCCCTCTGTATGCAACCTCATCCCATTATTGCATGTTAAACACAACTTCTCCCCTTTCCGGTAGTCTTGTGCTTTCTCGTCCCTCTCCTCTCTCCTCCTATCACTTCCTGCAGGTTTTCTGGCTCTGGATCTGTGGCTGTGGGTCACCTGCTGCCCCCGCTGCCTAGTGCTTGCTCTTGGTGGGAACTGTTGGGCTTCTGTAAATATCATCACAGAGTACGGTCTAGACCTGCTCTTTTATGAAAAGCGCTGTGAGATAACTGTTGTTGTGATTTGGCGCTACATAAATAAAATTGAATTGAATTGAATTTAATTAATTTGTTAATGATACTATGTCATTAATGATCAGAACCATTCATTCAGGAGGAGTTCAATATTTGAAAGTTTACTGCAGCACGTCAAACCATTTTTATATACCGCCGTATCCAGGCTGTGATTGGCCAGTTGACGAAAAGTGAAATTGAGGAGCCCGTCGATTTTATGAAAAAGTTGAACATGTTTCAACAAAAGGCACCTGATAAAGCTAAATAGCCAGCTAGCTAAACCCACAACTTCCTTTTCTTTTCCCTGCTGTCTCACCGCTACAGCTGCTGATATCTCGGTCTTTGTTTTTGTAACAAGCTGCTCAAGGGGTCACCGAGCCCACCGGGATCTCTCCCGGTGCTCCGGTAACTAGCTTTTGTTTTGCCAGTGTCAACAACTCTCATATGACTGACACAAACTTTGTGACGCGTCCTGCCCGCTATTCAGTGCAGGGGTTTTGAAAGATTAGCAGCACGGCGGGCGGGGTGTGGGGGATTACGATAGGTTGTAGTTACTCGCACATTGTGCTCGTAAATCATTTTTCCTGTTCGCAAGTATCGATTTTTAGGAGCATATGCGAGCAAAAGCACCGTAGAGCCCTGTGTAGGTGTATTTACTGTAAGTTGTGAATATTGTCTTCTACTCCTTTCACAGTTAATTGAATCTGCACTGACCAAGAAACCTGGTGGAGTCGTATCATCAAGGCGAAGAAAGCTCTGACTGACTCCTCACAGCAACAGATGGTTAAAGGATAATCTCAAGATTTTTAAACCTGGGCCCCATTTTTACACAGAAAGTTTTAAATCAGTGTTTGGCAAGAATAACACTTACGGTGAGTGTGGTGTAGTGTTAAATGTTAACTTTACACTCAAATGTTCAGACTTACTGCTGACTTTAGTGAGTAGCTAACCTTGTAGTATTATAGACAGTTAATTCACACAATGGCCTTGAGAGGGAGGCTGCTGGCAGACCTGCTGGGGGATGTGGCTGACCAGCTTGAAAACAGCAAGTTTCAACTGTTACATCCAGTGCTCCCCATTCACATGTTGGCGTGTGTATTGGTTGGTACACACAAGGAGGAGGCTGGCTTGAAGTTTGAAGGAGAACATTAGCACAGTGGCATGCTAACGCTACGCTGCAGAGGCACAACCTGAAGGAGTAACTAGTATAAATTAGTGTTAGTATAATGTTATACCATTAAATAAAAAGTATTCTGGTGATATATGCAATAATGAATTACTGTGATGATGCATTTTGACCTGTGGCCGTGTTGCCCCAGCCATTGTCTTTAGCGCCCCTAGTGGCAGCAACCAGACCACAGAATTGTCTACAACCCACTCTCCAGTGAAGTCAAGACAGTAGTAGTAGATCTGATCACATCGCTATGACCAATCCTGCTTCAGACTGACGTTGGCACCACCCACTCAATTAGAATACGCGCACAGGCATAAATAAATGTGGAAATACAGGCATAAATAAATAGGTAAATATAGAAATTAATAAATAAATGTAGAAATACAGAAATAAATGCATGTAGAAATACAGAAATAAATGCATGTAGAAATGCATAAATAAATACAGAAATAGCCTTTTTTAATTATTAAATATATTTAATTTTAATTTATTTCTGCATTTAATTATTTATTTCTGCATTTATTTATTTATTAATTTATATATATGTCATTTTTTGTCCCTCATAGTGAACAGCTACATACTGAAGTTCATTGTCAATGTCTATAATGAATGAACAGTCCTCAGTTAAGATCAACAGACCTTTGGATGTAAAGGCAACTACTTTAGCAATAATGAAAAAAAAGAATAACTCTCACAATCATCTGATTTAGCAGTGACAAACCTTTTATTTAGAACAAATCCAGAATAAAGCGCAGTGGCACTGGGCTGATAATGTGCATTGAATAAAATTATTTACAGTTAATCTTGCGTTGCAGCTAAGGGACCCGTCTCAAGTAATAGGCTACAGTTATGTAATAATGTCACATATGCTGTATATGAAGGTGGATCAAACATAGCTAATCTTAAATGTTTAACGGGGTACAGATGAACCTAGTATTTATTTTCATTCTTTACATTACACACATTACCGAAGACTAATAAGGTAAGCAGAGAGTAGTAAAAATTCTTGAATATTCTCCACTTTTTATCTTGTAGTTACACAGTATTATTCGGGGTATAGGCTGTATTAAAAGTATCCACAGTTCTCCTGTACTCTATAATCACACAGTAACAACGAGCTATGTGCTGTTCTCACTCTGTATTTACACATAAACATCAAGGCGTGTAAGGGGAAATATAAAACATATATTCTATTCTTTCTAGTTTATTTTCTGTGTTGCTTTCCTACTTCTTCTTCTTTTTACCCTCCTCTGACCAAGATCATCATGCTACCTCCTCTTTCTTCTGTGGTTTCTGGCAATAAAATAAAAAAAACAACAAATAAAATAATTGTTACTGGTTAAGTGCTTTAAATTGACTCCACCAACACATATAAAACATGGCTTAATAACAATCACATTTAACATAAATTCAGCTTAATAATAACTATCAAGATTTTTTTTACAGTCACGATTATTAGCTTAGCCTATGGCATTTTACGGAGCATAAATTAGCCTAGTGGCCAGCAGACTCCTCATAGCTTAACAAATTAAATGTATTAGGCTATACTGTGTCTTACTCACCACTGGTAAAGTCACTGCAGCTCCCGACACCACGGTTGAATTTTCAGCCTGAACGTACATTTTAAAACAGCAGCTGATCGTAGTGAGAGCAACAAGCTGCAGGACTGCCGAGTCGTTTTCAGTTGGCAGAAGCATAGCTCTGCTGCTGGGCGCGTGACGTAAACACGTAAGTGTGAGCCCTCCCAGAACGCATAGAGATTGCCTTTACATGAAAGTCTATGAGAGAGATCTGGGCGATTTACAACCAGACTGAAATCGCACCAAAAGAGGCGGGACTCCACGGAACACGACTTGACGCTGATTGGACAGCGATATTCAACAGTGACTAACAGTCACTGTTGAACAGAGTTCACACAAAGTGTGAGAAAAACCCCTGCCTCTCCCAGCTTGGCGCTGCGTCGCCTGGTCTCCCTAATGAACAAGCTGCCCCTGGTATACAGTACCATGAATATTAACACAAGATGTGTGTGTGTGTGTGTGTGTATACGAATGCTTTTAAAAATAAACATGTTAATAGTTAAAAAAACAGAATACAAGGTGAATGAACAGAAGAAAAATCAATATTTGGTGGAACTCATGGATTTTGTAAGGCACATCATGAGGTGTTTGATTAAACAATTAAACAAAGCAGGTGTTAATGATCATAAATTCAATATGTGGGTTAAAACTGAATGATTGAGTGAAACAGCCTAACTCAGTTTACAAGGTAAGAGAAGACAGTTTACTGTCAGACAGTTTACTGTCAGGCTGGTTGCTGGTGTATGAACACCATGGCAAGAGAAAGCACAGCAGCCAGACACAAGGTAGAGCTACTGCATCAGCAAAGTCTCTCCCAGGCAGCAGGTGATGTGGACTGATCAGTCAAAATGTGTATGTGTTCTTTTGAATAGTTTAGCCAATGTTTGGGGTATTTAGGAATGTAGTTAATTCATTCAGTATCCATCTCTCTAGTTACATTTCAACAGACCACACTGTTAATGCTGTCTGTCCATCACTCCCAGGATAGAAATCACTACTATAAGTGTAGTCAACATCATAATCAATGCACATTGTGCATTCATATTTACCGAAAATTAAGTCGCTGCTGTAAATGTGTAATGTTACGTTATGGAAACAACCCCTTTTCCTTCCAAAATCAAACACAAAATCTGATTAAATCTGTGTCTCCGCCACTCTCCAGAACAAATGTTGTCATATAAATGTAAGTGTCAACTCAGTAATCAGTGTGATATTTTGTTAATATTTACCAATAATTGCTGCAAATATAGCTGCTGCTGGTGTCCGTCCCGCCTAAACCCATTCAAACTGGTTGACAGCGTTGAGTTGTTTGGAGCTATGGAGAGCTACATGAACCACGTGACCGCGTAGCGGCAGGACTCTCTTATTTAATGGTCCTGGTGTAGCCCCTGTGTGGTAAACACAGAAGACAATGGCCAATCAGAAGACAGTGGGTGGCTCCTCCTCATCTTCTCCACTCCAGTCTCACCCAAGACAAGGTCTGAAAATGTTCCACAAAAATTATGGTTACAATATTATGACATTAATACACACCATGCACAATGATGATGATTAAGTTAATGAATCAGTGATAAGTAAGCCTAAGTAAGATTTTGATATGTTAGTGATGCATAATGTGATAATAATCTTTTAAATCTGTTTATTCACCTACCAATTATCATCTCCTTCATCTCACTCAGGACATTTTGCTTTAGCCAAAAGAGGCAAAATGATTGGTCTAGTAGTGCAGACAACATGTAGACCATATCTCCAAAGGGAAGCTCTACAGGGGGTTGTGCTGTTTCATCCATTCTGCAAAGATCCCCTGAAAACGGTATTGGAGTGACTTCTGCAGTGCTTTCACTAAACCAGCCAGATGATGAGACGCAGATATGTTGCTTGAAGAAATGGGGCTAAAATTTCCACAAGCTATTTGAGCTGACTCCATTGTCTAGCTGATAAGCACAGGCCTTTATGTTCTAGGCTTTGGGGATCCAGGTCAGTGACTGACTCCTTTAGTCTCCTTTAGTCTATATCTTACAACAATCAGAATCAGAATCAGCTTTATTGCAATGTATGTGTACACATACGAGGAATTTGACTCAGGATTGTACATTGCTCACGATGTGCTTACTCATACAAAAATACCATAACACAATAATAAAATAATAATAAAATAAATCAGACACAGGCTATAGTGTAGACAACACAAATATACACACTATGAACAAAACAATATAGACATATTGACAAATAGTGCAGTGAGCAGAGTGCAAAGGATGCAAGAGTAAAATATTATCATTATTATGTACATGTGGATGTGATATACAGGTGCATACACAAACATGGATCTGAGATGGATCTGCAGTGATGTTTCCTGCCCGTCTCCAATGCAATGAATGTACAAAGCACTGTAGCTGCTGCTGCCGGCAGCTGCTCTGGATGGATTCCACATCATCCTGGTATTCCTCACTTATTTCCTCCCACATGCTGCAGTTTTCCAGGTCATCTTTACTGTCAGTTTTAGCAGAGGGGAAACAAACTGTGAAGGCTTTCTTCACATTTGAGGTGTTATCACAGATGATGTAATCTAATTTATGTTTTATATTAAAGTTGTCACATATCTCCTCAAAATTTTCACTTATTCTCTTTCCAGTGTGTGACCCAGTGAAACGGATGCAATTTAAGAGAACTGCAGTATTGGGCTGTCTTTCTCCTCCATTTCCACGAAGTGGGTTGTTATCCCTAAGAAGCCACACATGCTCCTGTCAGTCCAGATGTCCACTGTCATAGACACATTGTCAGTCTTTTCTAGTTTGCATTTTATCTTGGCCTCTTTTTGTGCTCCTAGCTCACTCAGATGTCTGGTTATGGTGCTTCAACCTACTGGGCAGTATCTCTCCTCTACCACTGACATAAAATTCTTGAAGCTAGGCTTGTCAATCAAAGACAGGTTATTCAAAGGCAGGTTGCATCAAATGATAAGATCCTGTATTATGATATTCATTAATGGCCTTCTGTCTGGGATGACCCTGGATGTATAGCTGCACAGAATGAATGAATGTTGCTCTGTCCTTCTGTACTGGTTAGGGTTAGGTAAGTTTCTGCTCAGAGAATCACATTTTTGTGTTTGGTTGACAGCTTTTGTTTTTTGTTTTTTTTTTGGAATGGTTTTCTGTTTTTATGTGTTGATGTCACAGTGATTTGATTTCTGTTCTGGTTTCAGTGGTTCATTAAAGGGATTTTGAAACCTCTCCTCTCCTCCATTAGGTTTGGCTTGACTGGTGTATATGTGTGAGTGTGTGAAAGAACAGTGAGGTTAGAGCAGAGTCAAAGCCAGCGGATGATGCATTACTTTGGTCTGTCATTATAGACTGGTGTTTTATGTAGGGGTCAATTCTAGTAGGTTGAATCACTGAACAAACATCAACAGCGAGAAACACAGAGTGTCCATGCGCAGTACACACACACTAACTCACACACACAGTGTGAGAGTTTGAGTGTGAGACTGTGTGTGAGAGTGTGTGTGTGTGAGAGTGTGTGAGTGAGTGTGAGTGTGTGTGTGTGTGTGTGTGTGTGTGTGAGAGTGTGTGAGTGTGAGAGAGAGAGTGTGTGTGTGTGTGTGTGTGAGTGAGTGTGTGTGTGTGTGTGTGCGTGTGTGTGTGTGTGTGTGAGTGAGTGTGTGTGTGTGTGTGTGTGTGTGTGAGTGTGTGTG
>NC_060168.1:5774059-5779707 GCF_021292245.1 Micropterus dolomieu | reverse complement strand
CAGTGGCATGCTAACGCTACGCTGCAGAGGCACAACCTGAAGGAGTAACTAGTATAAATTAGTGTTAGTATAATGTTATACCATTAAATAAAAAGTATACTGGTGATATATGCAATAATGAATTACTGTGATGATGCATTTTGACCTGTGGCCGTGTTGCCCCAGCCATTGTCTTTAGCGCCCCTAGTGGCAGCAACCAGACCACAGAATTGTCTACAACCCACTCTCCAGTGAAGTCAAGACAGTAGTAGTAGATCTGATCACATCGCTATGACCAATCCTGCTTCAGACTGATGTTGGCACCACCCACTCAATTAGAATACGCGCACAGGCATAGATAAATGTGGAAATACAGGCATAAATAAATAGGTAAATATAGAAATTAATAAATAAATGTAGAAATACAGAAATAAATGCATGTAGAAATACAGAAATAAATGCATGTAGAAATGCATAAATAAATACAGAAATGGGGTGGTGATTGGATCAGTGGATAAGAAGCATGGCTTTGGTGTGGAAGACCTTGGTTCAACTCCCCACTGTGACCCACCAATGTGTCCCTGAACAAGACACTTAGCCCCTAGTGGCTCCAGAGGCGTGCGACCTCTGACATAAAAAAGCAATTAAAAGTTGCTTTGGATAAAAGTGTCAGCTAAATGAATAAATGTAATGTAAAGAAATACAGAAATAGCCTTACAAAAATATTTAATTTTAATTTATTTCTGCTTTTAATTATTTATTTCTGCATTTATTTATTTATATGTCATATTTTCATATCTGCTGCAAGTTTGAATTTAACCATTATTTTATCCAGAGAGAGTCAGCTGAGCTCCATGCAGCTTTATTGACTGAACTATACTGTGCCAATCTGTTTTATTTATAGGTTTCATTCTTCACGAATCCAAGTATGTATCAGCACACTAAATATTTTACAATGTAATTAAAATAAATTATTATCTATGTGGTTTAAGGTTAGTACAATTTAAACATTGGATTTTTTGTTGAGCAGCTAAAGTGATTTATTGACTAAATGTTTTAGAAAAATTTTACCAGAGCTCGCAGAACCCTTCCCCATAATTTATTTAAGGGGTAAGAGGTCCATACTCCAAAACTGTCCCTATATTGTATAGATATGCATTTTTGATATCGGTAATGATTAGTATATTTTTTAATGATTGAACAGTGGCTTTAGGCCATTCAAGCTATCACATCAGATTACATTGTCAGGATTTACTGAAAAGCTTCAATTTGAATTTGTCAACACTGGCTATGCCAGCTCACTGTATCGTTTTGTATTCCACTGTACTGTCTCTATTGTATTCTGTCCTTAAAATATCCTTTCACATACACCGCAATCCCTGAAAGTATATTAAGAACGGGGATGATTGTAACATTGTTGACATTTCTGTCTGTATCTCAACTCTTTTAAGCCATTGCATTCAAAATGTGATACTAGTTACAGTTACTACTAGTACTACTAGTAAAACCTTACAATTCACCCCCTCATTTGGGTTACGTTTAACTTACCCTGGTGTAAAATGTAACAATATGATATAGAGTGATCGTTGAGGAGTCAATTTGTAGTTTGATGTTATGGTGGATAGATTGCTTGGCTGGAATGACCAAGAGTTCAGACTCAGAGAGGTTTAGTTGAAGGTGGCAATCCTTCATCCATGCAGAAGTCCGAGAGACAGTCCGTGATCCGCGTTGAGACAGCGGGGTCGTCTGGCTGGAAGAATAGGTAGAGTTGTATCGTCTCTGTAGCAGTGGTAAGAGAAGCCGTGCGAGCGAATGATTGGCCCCAGTGAGGTGGTGTAAATTAAGAAGAGAAGGGGATCATCCGTGCTACAGAGAGCTGGAGGTGAGTAAAAAGTGTTTTGTAATGAAAAAGTTGGCCGACTTTTCCAGATATTTGGCATGGTAAGCTGAGGTCAGCGATGTGTCAGAAATGTGTAGGGAGCCGTTTTGATGCGTTGTTGAGAAAGTAGTTCACAGATAACGACTGGCAACCTCTGATCGATGGCTGATTTACCCATGATCACAGCCTGACGGTCGCCGAGCTCTCCAACCGGCAAATCGGGCTTAAAATCGTGTAGTGTGAACTAGGCTTTAGAGACGTTGTCTCTGGTGATTCAACATTAATCTTAGTGACCTCCGATTGGCATAATCAGGAGTCATTACCGCCAATGTGAATAACAGTCTTGCATTAATTATTGCATTAGGCCCTGTGTACAATTTTTACCTTTCTAGTGCAGTGTCTGTTTGGTTTATGAACAGATCTGTGGTTTTCAAGCTCTAGCTCTGACAACTGTGTCACATACACAGATTACGAAAAGGCCACATTCCTGAACAGGGGAGGCTCAGCCAGTAACACGTGCAGTTAGGCTGTGAGTGTGCTAACCTGGTTGTGGAGGAAGTACTTAGTACTTTTAAAGTAAAGACCACACTGTAAAAATACTCTCTCACATGTAAAAGAACTGCATCAGTAGTTATAATCAGGAAAATGTACTTAAATTTTTAAAAGTAAAAGAATTCAGTACAGTTTACCAGTCATTAGTAGGTACCAAAAAGTCAATTTTGGACCCTGCATGCGTAGATATGGCACTAATTTCCATTGCTATGCGGATGACATCCAGTTGTATGTCCCGTTAAAGCCTGGTACCATGGATGCATCCTGCAATGTGTACTGCCTCGTTGAAATTCAAAAACTGGATGTCTCCATTGTCAATGTAGTTGGTGGAGTGACAACAGTAATAGCTAACTGAGGGTCTGAACACTGCTCTCACTGCTGTCTGTTGTGCAGGGATAAAGATACCTAGCTGATGTTAGCTAGGCAGAGCTGGAAAGGTTGACCCTCAACTACATGACCAACCTCCTCTACAGCAACGCTGATTCTCCTAAACACCTCACCCTCTCTGACTCCACCCATGTACATGATTGGACACTCATAGTGCCCCAGGGCTATCCTGACTCACTCATAACTGGACGAGTGTGCTTTCTTTCAACCTGCAACTGCAGCATTTAGTACCTTATAAAAGTAACGTCTTGAAATCTTGGGGCCAGAGCCATTATGTATCAAACACGTCAGTATTTCTGCTAGGAACATTGGAAGTTCAACCAGGACTCAAAACTGTGTTTAGCCCAAGGGAAGACAATAAAAAATTAGCTAACACTTGTATTAGGTCATGTTTTCGAAGAATGTACACCAGCTTGCATAATGTTCATCTGTCATGCACAATAAAAGCAACATTTTTGTAACATGATGTTGATTCTTGTATTTCTGTCTGGAGATTGAATTACAGGAACATATTTTGAATGCACTACTCTACAGAGTAGTTCCAAAGTTCAAAATTCATTTCGATTTACTGGTGTAACCGGCAAGAGATGAAAAGAAAAAAAAGTGCCAACTAACTCATGTCAACTTTGTCTGCTCGTTAAGTCCAAATGTGTCCATTTCTTGATTATTTATATTCCTTCAGTCTGTAAGGTTTCACCGATCAAAAGAATCAAAACAGCTCTTCATAAAAATTATGTAGTAATATGAGTAGTTTTGAGAAAGACACATCATAAGACTGGCTAAAGGTCCCCAAGTATCTGCGTTTCTGGTACATAAGCTACATATTTAGTTTGACATTGTACATACCTAGACCTACTGTGTGAAAACCTTTTACTGTAATTTACATTTAGCTGACGCTTTTATCCAAAGTGTCTTACATTTGCTATACATGTGAGCAACTGGGGATTGACAAGTGTCTTGCTCAGGGACACAATGGTGGATGGGTCTATCACATCAAAGTGTGTCCTATCAGAAAAGAATTAGGGAACTTATTCAGCAAGTGAAGTGTTATCGCTGCTACTATATCCACCAAAGCATCAAATTCAGAGCAAGTATTGTAACCATAATTGTTAATTATAATAAATGTTTTTTGAAAAACAAAAAGCACCATAACAATAAAGTGTCCATGTAGGTCTCGCAATGGTGAATAATCTCACCAGGAAAGTTGTCTTTCAAAAAAACACCAGTGAACTTGAAGATGAGCTCTCCATCAGTCCCACTGAGTCATAACAGAAATCACTTTTAAATTTCTTTATAAATAAGAAAACTAATTTATTTTATTTCTCAGACCCTGGCATTAAATGAAGGAAATACTAAAGACATAGAAGATATGGAAATGACACCTCAAGATATCAAATGTGTGAAAATATCCCTTAACATGTAGAGATCAAGCTTCACTTACAGTTAACACATTTCAACAGTTTACAGGCCTGCTCTCAGGCTAGACTGGATTTAGAGAACAGCATAGGAGAATCTGCCATAGTATAAAGAACTTATCTTGAACATAAGAGATTTTGATATTTCTTTGATATTTCATATTTTTCAGCTTAATTTCGTGCTCAAAGTTGCAAAAGTTGCATAGTTGTTAAAACAGGGTGGTGACGTATGACTATAGTAATAAACCCTAAATAAACCCCCCAAAACCCTACGCAGAGTCGCAGTCTAACACACTTCTCTGCTCCTCCATTTCAGGAGTTACTTAGTGAAAATTCTATAGTGACGGTGTCTGCCCCCCGACTATCGAAATTATTTAAATCAAAGGTAAACAGAAGAGGAGCTGTGCATAAAAACCTCATAAAAATTAAAACCGCAAGAGCAATAGTGCAAACGAATAGGAGAGTTAAATGTGGACTCTTAAACATCAGATCTCTCTCTTCTAAAGGTGTACTAGTAAATGAACTAATATCAGATTATGATATTGATTTATTTTGTCTTACTGAAACCTGGCTGGGTGATGGAGAATATGTTAGCCTAAATGAATCCACCCCTCCCAGTCATATTAATACTCACATTCCTCGAGGCCCAGGCCGAGGAGGTGGAGTTGCAGCTATCTTCGACTCTAGCCTACTAATCAGCTCTAAACCTAAACTAAACTATAACTCATTTGAAAGTCTTGTTCTTAGTCTTTCGCACCCAAGTTGGAAATCAATGCAACCAATTCTCTTCGTTATAGTGTACCGAGCACCTGGCCCATATTCTGAATTCTTATCTGAATTTGCAGAGTTTTTGTCAACTTTAGTCCTTAAAACGGACAAAGTTATTGTTGTAGGGGATTTTAATATTCATGTGGATGTTGAGAATGACGGCTTTAGTACTGCGTTTATCTCTCTGTTAGATTCCATTGGCTTCTCTCAGAGTGTTCATGAACCGACTCACTGTTTTAACCACACCCTGGACCTTGTTTTGGTGTATGGTATTGAAATTGAACATTTAGTGGTGTTCCCACAGAATCCCTCTTTATCCGACCACTGTTTGATAACTTTTGAGTTGGTATTGCTGAACTACTCGCCATTGGGCAAAAATTTCTATACAAGATGTCTGTCTGATAGTGCTATAGCTAAATTTAAGGATGCGATTCCATCAGCTCTAAATACATTATCTAGTCACAAAGTAACGGAGGACTCCTATGCTAGTTTCAGTCCCTCCCAAATCGATCATCTTGTTGATAGTGCTGCAGGCTCGCTGCGAATGACACTCGACTCTGTAGCCCCTCTAAAAAAGAAAATACTAAAACAAAGACGGTTAGCTCCATGGTATAATACTGAAACTCGCAAATTAAAGCAAATATCACGGAAACTTGAGAGGAATTGGC
>NC_060168.1:5771289-5773959 GCF_021292245.1 Micropterus dolomieu | reverse complement strand
CACAGCTCCAGAGCCAGAAACACCTGCAGGAAGTGATAGGAGGAGAGAGGAGAGGGACGAGAAAGCACAAGACTACCGGAAAGGGGAGAAGTTGTGTTAGTAACATGCAATAATGGGATGAGGTTGCATACAGAGGGAGAGAAAGTAGAGGAGAGAGGAGCTCAGTGCATCATAGGAAATCCCCCGGCAGTCTAGGCCTATAGCAGCATAACTAAGGGATGGTTCAGGACTCACCTGAGCCAGCCCTAACTATAAGCTTTATCAAAGAGGAAAGTCTTAAGCCTACTCTTAAATGTGGAGATGGTGTCTGCCTCCTGAACCCAAACTGGAACCTGGTTCACATTCTCATCAGATAACGATTTTATTCTGGTAATGTTACGACTTTTGTCTCAAAATATTCTGTAAATGTCAGAGAACACATACGTGGGAGAGATTCTGAATGTGCAGAAAGTTTTGTTCGTTCATTTGAACTAGGCTGATTTATGCGGTGCTACAGCTAGTGGGCAATGTAAAAATAGCGCAGTTCTCAAACACGGAAGGCTGCCTGACTTGCTTTAATTAAGTATAATGCACCAATTCACCTCTTGAGCTTTCTCTATCATACATACAAACAACCAGACCAGCCATATATATGTATATAATTATAATTACTATCTTTATATCTTTAAAGTGCTCATTCATACAGTAGCCTAACGTCCCTATCCATGAGTAAACTGTTTGTATTTCATTGCCTTGCCTGTCTGTTGCCTGTCGGAGTGGTTTCAGTCAGTGAAGAGGTCCTTTTGTAATTCGCTTTGCTTTGTTGTAATGTACCAAGTCTGTGTTTGGGATAAGACCCTCTTTTGTTTTATCTTATCGGCTGTTTGTCAGCACCTCTAAGCTCTTCTTTTGTTGTATTTCTTGTGCAAGCGCTCGCATGATTGATTAAACACATAACATTAACCAGAACCATTCAAGTTGATGTTTTCCACCTCATTTTCAACCCCAGTGATATGTTACTGCTCTCCTTAAAGGGGCATTATGGAGTTTCCAGCAGCCACTAGCACAGTTTTAAGATTGCTACCAGGGGTGTGCTTGTACTCATGAACGAGCATAATCCGAAACACAACCAATTTCATACAGAAATCCTGCAATAAACGCAGGAACACCGTATAGCGACACGATCCTACTGGAAAAAAGGCTGAGTGACAGCTTCACACAACATACTGGAAACTTGACAGCAGCAGGTCCAAGCTACTGTAGCGTAGTGTTATATATGACAAAATTAAGGCTACATCCAAATCCAGGATCCATGGGAAACAATACCAAAATCTGTGTTCACACCGCCCTTTACCGTATAGCGACACGATCCTACTGGAAAAAAGGCTGAGTGACAGGCTTCACACAACATACTGGAAACTTGACAGCAGCAGGTCCAAGCTACTGTAGCGTAGTGTTATATATGACAAAATTAAGGCTACATCCAAATCCAGGATCCATGGGAAACAATACCAAAATCTGTGTTCACACCGCCCTTTACCGTATAGCGACACGATCCTACTGGAAAAAAGGCTGAGTGACAGGCTTCACACAACATACTGGAAACTTGACAGCAGCAGGTCCAAGCTACTGTAGCGTAGTGTTATATATGACAAAATTAAGGCTACATCCAAATCCAGGATCCATGGGAAACAATACCAAAATCTGTGTTCACACCGCCCTTTACCGTATAGCGACACGATCCTACTGGAAAAAAGGCTGAGTGACAGGCTTCACACAACATACTGGAAACTTGACAGCAGCAGGTCCAAGCTACTGTAGCGTAGTGTTATATATGACAAAATTAAGGCTACATCCAAATCCAGGATCCATGGGAAACAATACCAAAATCTGTGTTCACACCGCCCTTTACCGTATAGCGACACGATCCTACTGGAAAAAAGGCTGAGTGACAGGCTTCACACAACATACTGGAAACTTGACAGCAGCAGGTCCAAGCTACTGTAGCGTAGTGTTATATATGACAAAATTAAGGCTACATCCAAATCCAGGATCCATGGGAAACAATACCAAAATCTGTGTTCACACCGCCCTTTACAATTACTCAAGTTCATTAGCGATTTCTCATCCTGTCCATCAACAGCCACGTCATAAGCATCGCAGCATCCATGGTCATGTGGAAAGGATATTTTCCAGAATGACCAGCAAAGTGACAGCAAGAACAGGTGCTCTGTGGAGCTCATTAGGAGGGAGCTTTTGATCATTCTCAACTTTGAGCACTCGTGTTAATAGTTTTACTGTAGCTGTCTGAAAGACAATCAGTTGCTCAGTGCTGCACGAGTAGTGTACTTCTAACAAGAAAACATCTATAAAGGAGGTTGGCCTAACATGCTCCAATACCGCACACAAGGCCTACTGGTCCTGAGGTTGATGATGGAAAATCCTTTGCAAAAGTCTTTCCAATCAAAACGTATCAAAGCATTTGTAGCATTTGCCTATTTATAGTTCATAAGTTATGGACATGTTGATTTAATAAGTTAATAAAATACAGCTCACAACCTATTTTTTGTGTTCTCACTGTCACACATTGTTGGCCTATGTTTATTATTGTCATAGCCAGTGCTTGAAGTGGACAAAAATAGGTGGCAGCTTTCAAAAAGTGATGGAGACCTTCTGATTCTGACCTGTCCC
>NC_060168.1:5759611-5771189 GCF_021292245.1 Micropterus dolomieu | reverse complement strand
ACTGTAGCGTAGTGTTATATATGACAAAATTAAGGCTACATCCAAATCCAGGATCCATGGGAAACAATACCAAAATCTGTGTTCACACCGCCCTTTACAATTACTCAAGTTCATTAGCGATTTCTCATCCTGTCCATCAACAGCCACGTCATAAGCATCGCAGCATCCATGGTCATGTGGAAAGGATATTTTCCAGAATGACCAGCAAAGTGACAGCAAGAACAGGTGCTCTGTGGAGCTCATTAGGAGGGAGCTTTTGATCATTCTCAACTTTGAGCACTCGTGTTAATAGTTTTACTGTAGCTGTCTGAAAGACAATCAGTTGCTCAGTGCTGCACGAGTAGTGTACTTCTAACAAGAAAACATCTATAAAGGAGGTTGGCCTAACATGCTCCAATACCGCACACAAGGCCTACTGGTCCTGAGGTTGATGATGGAAAATCCTTTGCAAAAGTCTTTCCAATCAAAACGTATCAAAGCATTTGTAGCATTTGCCTATTTATAGTTCATAAGTTATGGACATGTTGATTTAATAAGTTAATAAAATACAGCTCACAACCTATTTTTTGTGTTCTCACTGTCACACATTGTTGGCCTATGTTTATTATTGTCATAGCCAGTGCTTGAAGTGGACAAAAATAGGTGGCAGCTTTCAAAAAGTGATGGAGACCTTCTGATTCTGACCTGTCCCCAGCATCCCCAGTGTTAATAACACCTATCTGTCAATATTTTTATATGTCCCGCCCCATCCAGGCTGTGGTTGGTCGATTGGTGAGCTACATTCAGCACACGGCTGCTTGAAAGGCACCCGAGCTTCTCTTCTGCTCGTCACTCTCCGCCGACACACGAGAACGGGAACAGGTGAGTGTCACGTAGCGCCCAGAGACCCTGATCTGGAGAGGGCAAAGAGTAAAGTGTCGAGGTGCCAGTACTGCGTACCAGTGCATACTGGCCCACTTCAAGCTGTGTATTCAGCTTTGACCATATGACTGAGGTTATCTGGTCACACTGATTTCAATACCAGAGAGCTTATTATGTCCATTGGTATCAATCTTAATACTTTCTTGAAAACATGTTTTAAGTTATGATATACACCATTGGGCATGTGGTTGCTGGGCCCCTGAAGGGCGTGGATCCCACTGCGGCAGGCTTCCTTATTTTTCTGCATTGAAGGTTGAAGGAAAGCAATACAACTTTGTACCAGATAACATGTCTCGCTCCGTGTTTCTCTACTTTCTGATGCTCACTGTGTTTTCACTTGATATCATGAGACAGGCCTGACAGGCTTCAGCACATAAAACGTTTTATCCTTATGTGGAGTTTATGTTGGAGTCATTGTTGTGCTGGGAACCGGTTGTTTTGGTGCTAGTGGCCTGCATATCGTTAGCTAGGGTGTTGTCACTGTAGTCGGAGTAGGGTTGGGTATCGTTTAAAATTTTACCTAACTAAACCAGTACCCTTAAAGTGATATCGATACCAATTGAGTACTTCATTCGATACCTTGCATAAAATGCCACCTGTTGAAGCCGTAGATTTGATTGGAAGCCTATTTTTATTGTTGTTATGGACAAGCAAGGTTATCTATTTAATTTTTTCTTGTTTCAAATAACTGTTACGTAAAAGTAGTGGGAACTTGTATCAGATCCTCCTCATCCTAACTAGTTCATCCTCATGGGTAGTATCATACAGGGAAAGACTACAGCTTGGGATTTTTTATAGGCCTATTTGAATGAGAAAGGAGGAGTGAAATAATTTAGTGACCTAAAAAGTTGTGGGAAACAAATTGAAGGTATTGAAGGAAAAGTAAATTTGTTAACTTTCGATCAATAAACTGAATTGAAAGATCTCTGCCAGGGAAGAACAAAAGTCCTTCATTGGTGAGTTGCAAACCTCCACCAAAAACAGTAGACAGTAACAAGTATAAAACGAGAAAGGAGTCTGGTTAGACTCACAAACAGAGGAAAAGACAGGCTGCACGTCCGGTCAAACCAACTACACCTGAAGCAGCCACAGCTGCAGCCAGAGGCTCTGTGAGTAAAATCAGCTGATCAGATGACAAGTGATGTGAACAGCAAATAAAAATATACAGAGAAGTGTTGATGTTGTTGAATGATACCAGGAGATGAAACCAACAGAAAGCCAAGTTTGTGGTGATAAACTTGCAACAGTGACGAACATGCCTGAGACCGCAGCTGAAGGTGAGCGGCTGTTAAAATCATGCATGGACTTGGCGTGTGCAGGTCTTTTTTTATACAGTTTATGCAGGCACATAAGGAAAAAAAGGCGGGCTCTTCTCTTCTCTTTCTTTCGGTGTGTTGCTTGCATGTCTGGCTGCGAGCAAAACCATAGTCAATTTTGCTGCAGTCTGGTTACAAAAAGTTTCGATTGAAGCACTGGACTGACTGGAGACCTTTCGATTCTACTCGATACTGGGCTGTTTTAGCCAATACCATAAAGGTATCAAGTAGCGATACCCATCACTAAGCTGGAGAGATGGCACAGGGCTACATCCTGACCCAGTATCCTCACATTAAAAGCAAAATAGTGGCAGATGCAAGCAACAGTGTAAACAGGTGTGCTTCCTTTTTAAGTGAGTTTTGAGCCCACTGACAATAAGGCAGTGAAAATAATAGTGAAAGTCATTTCATTGAAAAACTACATACAGCCCCTTTAAATGACACTGCGCTGCCTGGGCAAAAACCACAACTGATCAGTTCTGACAATTTAAAATTTTTTGAAACCAAAAACCCTGTAATGACTGTTGACTTTGCTCACATGATGGAATATCATACTTTGGCAAAAACATCATCACCAAATGTTATTGTGACCAGTAAACACAAAGTACAGCCGAGGCTGATGGGAATGTCATTAGTTCTGCAGGTATTTTGTCATAAACCAAAGTGTTGGACACATAAACATGTTGACTTGATGGTGGCACTAGATGAAAAGTCAGAAGATAGATACTTCCCATTAAAAAGCAATGTTTCCATGTTTTACCATAACCCTCCTCAACAAACCACTGTGACCTACGCACACACATGCACAAAGAAACTGAGCAGGTATATGTGAAGGGCATAAGGCTGGTGTTTTAATTTGGAGAGAAGATAACATGGTGTTATCAGCACAGAGAGATGACAGACTGACAGACAGACAGAGAAAGACAGAGGAAGATGACAGAATAAGGGACATAGAGAGACCGAAATATATAGACGAGGTGTCCAGATTATATAATCACTGCATTTATCTTCTTTGTTTGATTTACAGTTTCATGCAGAAAAGTTTTTCTATATACGTGACAAGAGATCAAAGGTTTACTCTTTTTAAATTAATTAGTCAAATTAATTAGACAGTTCAAGAATCACAGTCTACAGATACAGTACAAAGCTTCTGCAACTATTTCTAATGTGTTTATGTAAAGGACACTGATATCAGCAGAGAGGAAGGGATGGTGTTTGAAGGCAGAAACAGTAGAGACGATGACCTGATGAGAGATGGACAGATAAATGGGGACAGAGACAGAGAGAGGGATAGGCTGAGAGGATTAGAGGAGCAGAGGTGGTGCTCTGTAGCACTGGGACATGATACACTACAAACACACACACATGCTTTGTATAGTGAGTTAGAGCCAGTTGAAGGCAGGCTGATGTGACAGAATATGACACGAAATACAGCAGATTTACAGCCAAGGAGAGGGTTTTGTGCGTAGCAGTGGTACATGGTACAAAGAACAGCAAAGGGCAGAGAGCACAGGTGAGCCAGTAGGTGGCCAGTAGTTAACGGTGCAGTTGTCAAGCAACAATCCCCACAGCTAAAAGTTGAAACCAGTGCATAAGTATTTGAAGCTGCAGTTTCTCCATAGGCCACCAGATGGTGGCTCCAAAAACACTTCAGCCAGTGGAGGTGGGAAGCAAATTCTGATATTTTTACACACTGTAAATGTCATTTACAATCATTCACACATGAGTCTCCTGGATGATTTAACTATGTTGCAGGTGTATCTGATGCCCATGATGCTTGGATGTGAAAGTGCTGCTATTATGCTTGTGGTTAAATATTAGCTTGAGCCACATGTCTCCACTATTTCCGTTTTTACATCCTGGCAACCTCCTCATGAATGATTTATCATGTTTAAATTGTTATTTTGGATTGTGAGTAACAGGGGTAAACTGTTTAAGCGTACAATATTTGTCGAGATCTTTGTTTATTAACCCACAAAACACGTTTCAGTTTTACCCAAGAAAACTGATAAAATGAACGCTCAGTGAATCCCAGAAGCTACCAGCAGGACAGGAAGTGAAGTCAGGGCTTGGGTTCTTTATGACATCTGGGAGTCCAGTTCACTGCAGCAGAGCAGGAAGTTTTTCAGTTACACTGGGCTGTAACTACCTGGTCTATTAGTCCAAAGTTCCAGCAGTGCTGTCACGGTGACATCCTCCCTCTGGGAAGGAGGCCGGCTGTGTGTTCTGTTAATGACCACAGGCTTTATTCAATAAACCGTTTGCCTCTTAATTTATGCTCTAATTAGACTTCCTGTCTCTCACTAACACTATTCACACACACAGTCTCTCTCATACACACAATGCAAGTGAGGTGGTGACCTTGTGATAACCTGTGTGTTCATCGTTCAGTGACCATGCCCCAGCACTCACACATCACACAGCATGCAGGAAAAACACTTCATACACTCTCTCTCTCTCACACACACACACACACACACACACACACACACACACACACACACACACACACACGCACACCTTGGCCATGACCAGTGAATATATTCATCAGAAGTGCGGCCCATGCCACCTTAATGGCTATTGCGAATGAATGAATGAGTGAGGGGCGAAAGACAGTAGTGTAAATTGTTGTAATGTGGGAATTGTTGCGTCTCTGTAAAGAATCCACACAAAGAGTATGGTCTAGATGGCCGTGAGCTGGCAGGAAATTAGTGGTCTGGGCTGACTGGCATCACATTCATTCAGATACACCTCAGTGTCTTTGTGGACAGACTATAAAGCTGCATTAATCAGTATTTTATAGTAACAATAGATCAAATGACTATGTGGGATGTGGAAGGGATCAGTGGTAGTGATAAACCCACAATGACTTATCACCACCTCTTCTGTTCTGTTTTGGCAGCTTTTAGTTAAATGTTTTGTTTTTACAGGTTTTGTTTAGTCACACAGCTCCAATTAAGCTTTTCCAGCAGCTGCAGCAGCTGTTTTCAGTGAAAAAACTCATAAAGCCACTGTACATGATCTACTCAGCACCAAAGTGCAGACACAGCTAGCGACCAGCTGCTGAATGATGGAGGATTTAGCAGCTACCTCCGTTTGGCCAGCCGCAAACACAGCATCACAGAATCTATGCTAATACTGCTTATGCAGACGCCAGATCAGTAGGTATGTCCCTAAATGCATCACATGTTCATCTTCAGTATCTTGTTCCAGCTTCTCCAATGCGAGGATTTGCTTTTTACTATCATTGTAAATTGAATGTCTCTTGGTTTTGGACTCATTGGACTAGGGTTCTGGGAAATTGTTATCACTTTGTTTCACTATTACAGATTGATAGATTACAGTTTGGAATGACACATGTATGTTTTACCAACTGAGCCAATTAATCTATTTCCAAGTGATTGTAGCAATTCTGTCTCTTTTATGGTTACTCCCTAATCACTACATATACTAATGGTAATATAATTAATATATATAATTTATGTGATATAATTTATTTCAGTGTGTATGACACCTCAAATGTAATCATATCCTGTTCTACTTCCTATAAAGTACAATGTTTTATGGGAGTAAGATGATTCCAATAAACTGAAGTATCCCTGTGTTTCACTGTCCTGTGCTGCCATCCTGTGGATAATTACAACACTGCAACCAGTAATGTTAAATTACAGCTGTATTTACAGGAGTCTTAACCTAAAAAGTCCACTAAGATTTATAACTGATATATATGTTATATTATAACTTGAGCCAGAGCTAAAGGGAGAGGGACTATTGGACTTCATAAGATTCATACAGGCCGGAAACATGACTCCACTGAATTCTGATGTTGTCTTTATCTGCTGGAAGTACTAATAGTTTACTGTTTGGTAACAGATTCGCCATAAAAAAAATTAATGAGGTTTTAAACATTATATAGGCCAAAGGCATATTATTGATGCCAAGTCAGTAAATATACAAGAACACTGCAACATTAAGACAAAGCTACAGTCACACATTTGTCTGAGTAGCCTACTACACCAAGGAAGATAGATCTCAAAATCTCAAATAAAACCAATGATAGTTGCTGATATCCTCCAGGGTCTGGGTATCTGTGGATAATCCGTAATTCGTTTGTAATACTGTATAAAACGAAAATACCGTTTATGTGTTTTTTGTTTCAAAATGAAAAACCAAATAATCATTTTTGGTGTCAGAATCCAAAAAACGAAAAACCAATTAAAAACGGCCCGTTTTTCGTTTTAGGCGATTCATGTGATCGTTATTCCTTTTTAAACAAAGATTGAAGAGAGTCTGTTAACTTCAGTCAATTGGTTTTTCGTTATAAACAAAAAACGGAAGTCACGTGGTCTATTCCTTTTTTGGAAGCGATAGTAACCGGTAAAACCTTCAAAATAAAAGTACTCCATGTACCATGTAGGTACATGGGGTGATTTTAGACTAAAACTAAACTAAAATAACGTTTTTAGTAGGTTATAAAACTAAACTAAATGTGAGTGTGGAAAAAAAACACTTTAATTAACTGAAATAAAAAATAATAATAATAAAATAATAACTCTGGCTGTTGGGGAGAATTAAACATTTGTAAGGCCACTGGTGACCTGTAACTTCAGATTAAGATAAGTGAACTAATGTTATATGTAGCTTAGGACAGCACTTAGCCTGTTTATTTAAGTTTATATTATTTAATTCATATTTTAGTTCCTAACATATTTATAGGCCTTCTTGCTATTGCTCAACCAGCAGAGGTCACTCTGCTAGAGTTGTATACTTTTTATTTTCCTTTGCAATTTCCTCCAGTGTAATATACTTATTATGTTAAGTAGATTCAATATTTTTAATGCAGCCTGTAGTTATGTAGGCATACTTATGTGTGAAACCTGGTGAGCATTAATGTGAGTCAAAAATGGTCTTTTGGGGTTTAATTCTGTTTGATGAGCCACCAGGGAAAGGCCGTGCTCTGTACTGTTCGTACTTGTGTAAAGTAAAATAAAAGCGAAGTTGAGTCATTTAGTTTTTCTCCCTGGTACTCATCTCAGGGGCTCCCAGATTTTCCCTAATACCTGGAGGATGTGAGCCTGTACAGGGTTTGAGGACTGATGATAGTATCAAGGCTGGCCCCATCACCTACTATCACTCTCTGTTCAAATAAATGCTGGACTGACAGGACAAAGCAGAACCCCACTCCTTCCTCCAGCACCAGAAAAGGGCCCTGTTGTCACTATCAGATATTTACATCATGATTTATGGTAAAGCACAGCTTGTGGGACTGTTTTTGTAAATAAGGATGATGTCAACGTATGTCTTTTAATACACATTTATATCATACAGTAGGCTTTATGTACAACAGTCCAGTGAAGCAGGGCTCTGCAGTGCAACTCTGTCACTCCCATATGCAACACGTTCCCCTTGTACTGTTTTACTTCTGTTTTACTGAAGTTATTGATAATAAATAATGTTGACCAATCTTTTTTACATAAAGTGTGGCGTTGGTTGTGTGTGCATGTGGTAAAATCAGTATGTTAAAAAGCTTTAACATTTGTTGACCCCCTGCAGTTTGCCTACAGGGCTAACAGGTCAGTGGATGATGCTGTCAACTTCGGTCTGCATCACATCCTGCAACACCTCGACTCTCCAGGGACATATGCAAGGATCCTGTTTGTGGACTTCAGCTCGGCGTTCAACACCATCATCCCAGACATCCTCAGCACCAAAATCACCCAGCTCACTGTGCCAGCCTCCACCTGTCAGTGGATCACAGAGTTCCTGACTGACAGGAGTCAGCAGGTGAGTCTGGGGAACATCACATCCAGCACCCGGACTATCAGCATTGGTGCCCCCCAGGGGTGTGTGCTCTCCCAGCTGCTCTTCTCTGCTGGGGGCCACTATATCCCAGGACCTTAAGTGGGAGCCCAACACTGACACCATCATCAAGAAGGCCCAGCAGAGGATGTACTTCCTGCGCCAGCTCAGGAAGCTCAATCTGCCTAAGGAGCTGCTGATCCACTTCTACACAGCCATCATCCAGTCTATGCTCTGCACCTCCATCAGTCTGGTTTGGATCTGCCACCAAAGGACAGGAGCAGACTACAACGGGCAGTCAAGACTGATCCATCTCACCCCAGACACAACCTGTTCCAGCTCCTCCCCTCTGGTAGGCGCTACAGAGCACTGTACGCCAAAACCAACAGACACAGGAACAGTTTCTTCCCACAAGCCATCACTCACAGTGTCAGGAACAATTCCTGTGCAATAACCCAGTAACTCTGCCTCTAATCAGCACCTGTTTACTGGCTAACATTTATTATTATTATCATTCTCTATTTCAGAGCTGTTGATACTGTTCATATTGTCATATTGTATACTGTAGATACCAAATCCACCTACCTCAAGTACATCACACCTGCACATAATACTTATTTATTCCAGCATCCTTTGCACTTTGCACATGATTACATGTATGCATGTATGTGTATGTGTACCTGTATATATTTTATGTATGTTAAAGATTTTGACTTGATGAACACTGCGTAAAAGAAAATCAAGATTAGACAATGTATAACCAATGGGATAGCCACACAGGTCAACTAATTCAGTGACATCTGATCTATATATATCTATAAAAACAGCCTTGTTATCAAACTGAAACCATCTCTTCCGTGTCTCAGTGTTATTAAGCAGCTATATGTACCATTGCAACATACAGAGTTAGCCAATTAAAAGCCTGCTGCCATCCATAATAGACAAAACTATTTTCTCAAGGTAGACAAACACTATATTTTGTTATTTTATGTGGACATCAAAGTCACATTTTAACAATGAACACATATACAGCAAACCAAATAAACATGAACATAAACTCAATCCAGTACCTTTCATCCCAACATGTATTATCACAAACCATTTTTAATCAATTCAATCCCCACTCCAAAACTGGTAGAAATACATACAAATAGCTGAACATTACTTAAAAGAGGGTACCAATTTCTAAATAAATATGAACAAAACTGCAACACAAAAAAAGTCATTTCAAAACTTAATCCCGAATTGTGTCATTTCGGGCAGCTGGATTCATTAACTAGCCATTGTTGAATGCAGCTTCAGCATCCAATAACGCTGCGGCAGCATGGGGTCGCCATGGGGTTCCTCATGGCATCTGCAAGATTCAAAATAATAGAAGAACAATGTGATCACTATGTACTGTCCTCATACAGAAAACAAAAGAAAAGTTTTATCAAACCTGGCTTTCCAACACAATTAATATTGTAAGATATTGTACTTTGTTCTTGCAAGTAAGGTGTGGAAACTGATTTGGTATGAAAACTGAGATATGAAACTCATATTTCAATATAAAACATTATATGCACAAAGCTAAGCTTCGGATGATGATTGAGTACTAATTTGCTTATGAGTAGCCTTAAATTAGTGTTCAATATCTTTTGCATATCAGTATTTTTATTATACAACACGTATACACGCATGTTGTGCTTCCTTCTGGGAAGAGATATAGATATTTCTGCTGCTGTACCACCAGACTGCAGAGCAGCTTCCCCCCCCCCAAGCTATCAGACTCTTAAACTCTAATTCATCCTCAGCACTGCTCCATTGAGTATAGTTTATTTCTGTTTACTATTTTTAAAAGTGCTTCTGTATTAATGTATGTTGTCTACTATGTAGCAGAAGGGAGTTACAAAACTCAATTTCACTCTATAACTTTGTTATATTGTGACTGTAGGGAGAGGTAATTGTGACACAGAAGAGTGTTGAAACATGTTAAAGGAGGGCACCGAAGAAGTTGCACTGGGTAGTAAATAAGAGTATCTAAGTCAAAGATGATTGAAATACAAGGGTTAGATCAAAGGAAGAGATGTGCGGCCGAGCTAAGAGATATGTGCAACTCTGCTTAGAAGATGCATACATGTGTAAAGTTGGTTAAGGTTAAGGTGCTCATAAATAAGCCCAGAATGTATGATAATCACATCATAAAAATACCTTTGTGTGGGGAAAAGTTTAGAAGAGTATAAAAACTGGTTTGTAGCAAGAGCAGTTCAGTTCTGTATTTTTTGTATGTGTTTGGTCCACCTCTAGTGCCTTTTTGGTATTCAGTGCTGCATTCTTATTTTTCCATCGATTCTTGTTTCATTATTTTCATCCCACAAAGGTATTTGGGTGTATTTCCCCATATATAAAATATCTGTAAAATTGAAATTATTTGAAAAGGTACAAGGTTTGTTTAGTGTGACTGATTTTTATCAGTAGGCCTAATTCAGGTAACAAGTGAAGTTCAGCTTATGTACAGGTCACGCTCGGGGTCATTAACAGAATGCTTCCTGACTTTTCAGCCATAGCTCTTAACCTCCATCTCACTCCTTCTTAGGGAGACACTATAGTCCAGGCATCAGGCAAGCAGATAACAGTGTTTTCTTCGGATGTTTTATGTTACTGTCTCCACAGATTAGAGGGCAAATACGTGAGACTATTAGATTTCAAATGTAGACCAGTTAATAATGAACTTCTAGGAAAGCAGATAGACACTAAGCTACACTAAACATGACACCTGGCTCACTTTATTTCCACAATATGTGTAAAAGCCTTAGTACAGACTTACTACATAGAGATGTAATTGTGTACATTCCTTGTAAACGAATAAAGAGAGCAAGGACTAGGTGACAGAGGCAAGGAAAAACTTCCTTTTAAGAGGCAGAAACCTCGAGCAGAACCATGGCTCAGGGTGGGCGGCCATCTGCCTCGACCGGTTGGGGTGAAGGAGAGAGAGGGAGAGAGAGCAGGAGAGGAACAGAGAGAAAAAGAGAGGGATGGAAGGAGAGAGAGAGGGGCGGGAGGCAGCCTACACAATATCCACACAGAGATACAGACAGTAAAGGTGATGTTGCTATAGACTAAATGAAAAATGGTACAGATATTTATAGTAGTGTTAATGATAACAATCGTAATGTTAATGATTATAATAACAATAATAACAATAAGACTAGCAACAATAGTCGTTGCAGCAGAGGGTGTCGAGCAGGAACACGGGGGCAGCAGGTGACCCGCAGCCACAGATCCAGACTCCACAGCTCCAGAGCCAGAAACACCTGCAGGAAGTGATAGGAGGAGAGAGGAGAGGGACGAGAAAGCACAAGACTACGGGAAAGGGGAGAAGTTGTGTTAGTAACATGCAATAATGGGATGAGGTTGCATACAGAGGGAGAGAAAGTAGAGGAGAGAGGAGCTCAGTGCATCATGGGAAATCCCCCGGCAGTCTAGGCCTATAGCAGCATAACTAAGGGATGGTTCAGGACTACCTGAGCCATCCCTAACTATAAGCTTTATCAAAGAGGAAA
>NC_060168.1:5754337-5759511 GCF_021292245.1 Micropterus dolomieu | reverse complement strand
AGGATTTTAACTCTTTAATTGCCAAATTCATAAATGATGTCACTGATTTGGGAAAAAAACAACACAAAATGACTTATTTTCAATATAAAATGTAATTGTGAACTGGATTTTTTTTTTTACCTTTTATCACAGTCTTGGACATGTCAACGATTAGAAACATGGCTGTAAAACGTGGCTGTTTTTGCCCCATTGACTTCCATTATAACCACATTTTTTTATTGCAAAGCCATGACACCAGATAATCATGCATTTTTGATTGTTGGTGGTTTTCCCTGTTGGGAAGAGGTAAAAATTGATAACCAGGTGGCACCATTAACCCTTTATAGGCCTGTGCAAAAAAACTAAACAAAAAAAAAAAACACTAAGCATCTGCATCAGACATATGAACACTTTATTATGAACCAAAATGCAACAACAACTTCAAATAAACTGAAAAATGGTTCGACAGTTGAGGATGGATGAAGAACTAAACAATTGAACAAACCACAAACTCTGTGTGTTTGTGTATTTTCAGTCTTTCCAGCAGGACTTGCAGCATATCACTTGGTGCTCTTTTTGCAAGTGTGTCCACCACAACGGATGCAAGTGCTGACTGTTCTTTTTTTTTGTCCTGTGCAGCACTTGCATGTTCCCCTCTTCCCTTCTGAGCTACTGGTGTCTGTGGATTTGTGTCTGGAGGGACAGCTGCAGGAGACTGAATCTCTCTCACCAGTGCAGCAGCAACTGGTGCGCGAGGGAGGTGCTCTCTCCTCAATATTGCTGCAGAGACCAGAGAATTTCGCAGCTCTTCTAGGAAAAGCCTTCTCCGAAACAGCTTAGCCTGGTTCCAGGTGGGATCCACAGCTGTGAAGATGACATATGCATTATATGCCGAGACGTCCACCATATTGAAAAATAACGTCTGTGGCCACCGATTGGTCCTCCTTCTGCAGCTGTAGGTGCCGACAACCTACAAAAAAAAAACAAAAAAAAAACCAAGAAAATAATAAGTACAGATTTCATGATAAGTATTTTTGAAGCTGCACATGACAATGAGAATAATCATGCAGACATTGTCAAAACACAAAAAGTATCTCCTAAATGTATCTCTAACAAGCACATGTATTCAAGTAAAAGTTAACAGGAATAGGATGCATGTAGTAACAAATGTGTAATGGCACATACCTTGTCTAGATTGTCGACACCTCCCTTGCAGCGGTTGTAATCTGCTATTATCTCTGGTTTCTTTTTTGGTCCCTCTGTCACCACTGCTTCGCGGTGCCTTGTACTGATGAGGATCACATTCCACCCCCGTTTCAGAACGTAACTCACAGTGTTCTTCGTGAAGGCGAAGACGGTGGAGAGGGCAGGTCGTCCTTTAGCCTGCACCAGGTTGGGTGGCAGCTCTGGTTTATTTTTCCTGATCGTCCCGACCAAGGCTATTTTTTTCCGCAGAAGCTCCTGAGCAAGTGAGTAGGAGGTAAAAAAGTTGTCACAAGTGACAGTGACGCCCTGGAGTTCTTCTGTCATCTCCATGACAACACGCTTTCCCTGACCCACCTCTGCAGCATTACTTGTCTTACTCAGGTAAATGTCACACCTCCAGGCATAGGATGTGGCAACATCAGCAGTCACCCAAATTTTGAGTCCATATATATTTGGCTGGTGTTTTTTGGCATGTACTGCCGAAAGCTGCATCTCCCTTTGAATGGCACAAGCTGCTCATCCACTGTGACATCTTTGCCAGGGTTGAATAGGAGGGGAAGGCGATGCGTCCACATTTCCCACAGGGATCTGATCGGGGCAAGCTTGTCGTCTCTACGGCGAGCTGGTCTCTGCAGCTTGTCGTCAAAACGCAGAGCTCTGCTTATTTCATGGAATCTTGTGAGGAACATGGTGGCTCTAAAAATCGCATGACCACTGCGATCATCCCACAGGCAACGTGTGGACTCCCCTCTGGACCTGTGAACGCCGGCCAAAATCAGTAGCCCCATATAGGCACGGAGATCTGTGGAGTCCACAACGGTCCAGTTTCTCATTGTGCGGCGCCCATGGAGGTTGGTCATGCTGACAATGAGGTCAATCATCTCCTCCATAAAAAACAGATTGAACACAGAATCCATATTCTGGACCCTTGCGATGGCATAGCGTGTCGGCCCTGGAGTCACGCCTCTGGCAGGCTGAAGAAAGGGAGTTGTCTCCATGTTGGTGGAAAACAACAATTCGCCGTTTCTCCCAATCCACCCAGATCCAGGATCCTCCGAATCCTCCTCGCCTTCAGTGGAATCTAGAGAGGATGATGAGGGTGCCACATCCAAATCAGGATCTGACTCTCCTGAGTCTGTGGTGTCAGAGGGAGAAGACGATACCTCCTGCAGCTCGCTGGTGGGGTGAGGCTGCATAATCATATCTAAAACTTCACTACAAGTCAAGCCCTTCCTCATGTTGCTTGCTGCTCTTCTCACCATCAAATGACCAGCAGGCTTGCATGCAAGTGTTTAAATCCACTTGCTTTGTTTTTGTTTAGTCTGCATTTCTCACCATCAAAAGGCAGAAAATGCCACTTAGACTTACTTTGTTTTTGTTTACTCTATGTAGTTCTGAGAGCTGAGGTGTATGTTTTGATTTTCTCAGACGCATCAAGGTGAGTTCTCACACTCTCTCTCACACTAACACTCACACACACACACACACTTTAATATGCTATTATACTCCATATAACTCCATGTAAAAGCCAGAAACTAAGCTTTATTTTTGCACAGGCCTATAAAGGGTTAATGGTGCCACCTGGTTATCAACAGTAAAAATAACAATTTTTACCTCTTCCCAACAGGGAAAACCACCAACAATCAAAAATGCATGATTATATGGTGTCATGGCTTTGCAATCAAAAAATGTGGTTATAATGGAAGTCAATGGGGCAAAAACAGCCACGAACAGTAAATGAGGGAGAAAAAGTTAAAATCTGATGCTGCACAAAAACTAACAATGCATCAAAAACAATGTTGTTTCTAATCTTTGACATGTCCTAGACTGTGATAAAAGGTAAAAAAAAAAAAAATCCAGTTCATAATTACATTTTATATTGAAAATAAGTCATTTTGTGTTGTTTTTCCCCCCAAACATCATTTATAAATTTGGCAATTAAAGAGTTAAAATCCTGATTTATTTTTTTTTTTTAAACATTTAGTAGTTTTGATCAGGACTGAAGTTGATTAATAGATTTATACAAAAGATTTTTTTTAAATTATTTATCTGATACATTTTTACAGCAGTTTAAAGTAGTGGCTGTTTTCAGCCACGAACATAACGAAAGGGTAGTGAATTTGAACAATGTACAAGGGAAAGGATATCATAAAAGTGGATTGAGTGCGGCATCAGTGGATCTAAGTTTGAGTTACAGTGTTCAGTTAAACGTTGTTTTGTTATAGTGCTACTTAAATGTTTACAGTAACACAACCCTCGGACTGGGATAGTTACACACATGCATAACCTGACTATGCTTGTCTTTTAGTTAAGTTAATAAGATAAATCACTGCATCTTTAAAAGGTGAAAGATTTTTGTTAACTGCACTGTTGAACAGATCTGCCACATCAGGGTAAGTTTCAGCAAAAAGACGTTCAACCGTAGTCTTCTCTTCTTCCGTTGAAAAAGGGTCTGTTCCAAATGATGACTCTCTTGTTAAGGTGCCTCCCAGTTCCTCAGCGTAAAGGTTGGCTGCTTCAGGTGCCTGAGGCAATAACACCTGTGAGACCTTTTTTGGGCACCCACTCCCTGCAAGTTGATTGTGGACACCTTTTTCTGTAATTGAATTGTACAAATGAGTACAATACACCTAAGAAAGAGTGTCTGGATCATATAATGTTCTTCTTTAATGGTTTTTAACATACCAGGGATTCTGTGTTCATTCCAGGCATCCACAAGTCTGTTCATGCCAAGACGACTAAGTTGACCAGTCAAGTTAGACACACAGTATCTGCTGATGTTACAGTCCATGTCAAGAAGTTCTTGGTCAGTCAGATGGATCAGAGCCTCCTTCAGTGGGTAATTGGCCCTGTTGTTTACTTCAGGCCACATCCGCTCAACTTTATGATTCTAGTAAACAACAGACAACCACAGATTTTAATGTGTGTAAGTGAACCATAGCTTCAGGGGTAAGCTGTTTTGAAATGGTCAATATCAGAGATCTATTGGAGTCAGTAAGAAGATAAAGGGGCTCATGAAACTGCCAAAATCCAATCCACAAAAAGTAATATGGGTGAATGACTTAATATTGCTTTCATTCTTTGTTCAAAAAGAAATAACAATAAAATGATTTTTAATTGTTTTTTGATTCTGTCACCAAAAACAGTTATTTGGTTTTTCGTTTTGAAACAAAACACAGATAAACGGTATTTTCGTTTTAGAATTACAAACGAATTACGGATTATCCAGAGATACCAAGACCCCCGATCTCCCGTTTTGGGTTTCTGAATCCAACAACGAAAAACGATTAAACTAAATTCAAATAATGATCCGATTTTGTTTTTTTGAAATTTTGAAAACCCTATTTTCATTTCTCCGTTTGAAGATTCAATTCAAATCACGACAACAGTTACAGTGGGGGAAATAAGTATTTGACCCCTTGCTGATTTTGCAGGTTTGCCCACTTACAAAGAATGCAACGATCTATAATTTTAATCATATGTACATTCTAAAAGTGAAAGACAGAATCCCAAAGAAAATTCCAGAAAATCACATCATATGAATTTATAAAAATTGATGACCATCTGATGAGGAAAAACAAGTATTTGACCCCCTGGACAAACAGCATGTTAATATTTTGTAGAAAAGCCATTATTGGCCAGCACAGATGTCAAACGGTTTTTATAGTTGGTGACAAGGTTTGTGCACATTTCGGCAGGGATGTTGGCCCACTCCTCCCTGCAGACAGCCTCCAAATCATTCAGGTTCCGAGGTTGTCGCCTGGCAACTCGAATTTTAAGCTCCCTCCAAAGATTTTCAATTGGATTCAGGTCTGGAGACTGGCTAGGCCACTCCAGAACCTTGATGTGCTTCTTCTTCAGCCACTCTTTTGTTGCTTTGGCGGTGTGCTTCGGGTCGTTGTCGTGCTGAAACACCCATCCTCGACCCATCTTCAGCTCTCTCACTGAGGGAAGGAGATGTTGGTCCAGAATTCCACGATACATGGCCC
>NC_060168.1:5752503-5754237 GCF_021292245.1 Micropterus dolomieu | reverse complement strand
GTGGTGCTTCTTCCATTTCCTGATAACTGCACCGACAGTTGATCTTTTCTCTCCAAGTTGCTTTCCGATTCTCTTGTAGCCCATCCCAGCCTTGTGCAGATCAACAATCTTGTCCCTGATGTCCGTAGAAAGCTCTTTGGTCTTGCCCATGGTGGTGATGTTGGATGCTGGTTGTTTGGGTGTTGACAGGTGTCTTTTATACAGGTAACGAGGTGAGGCAGGTGTATTTGATGTAGATAATTGGTTGGGATTGGGGCTGTGTCTTAAAGAAAGACTAACTGGCTTGTAGGAGCCAGAATACTTGCTGTTTTGTAGGGGGTCATATACTTGTTTTTCCTCATCAGATGGTTATCAATTTTTATAAATTCATATGATGTGATTTTCTGGAATTTTCTTTGGGATTCTGTCTTTCACTGTTAGAATGTACATATGATTAAAATTGTAGATTGTTGCATTCTTTGTAAGTGGGCAAACCTGCAAAATCAGCAAGGGGTCAAATACTTTTTTCCCCCACTGTATCTCACAGCGCTTTTCATAAAAGAGCAGGTCTAGACCATACTCTATGATGCTATTTACAGAAGCCCAACAATTCCCACCAAGAGCAAGCACTAGGCGACAGAGGCAAGGAAAAACTTCCTTTTAAGAGGCAGAAACCTCAAGCAGAACCATGGCTCAGGGTGGGCGGCCATCTGCCTCGACCGGTTGGGGGTGAAGGAGAGCGAGAGAGAGAGAGAGAGGGGAGGGAGGCAGCCTACACAATATATACACACAGAGGTACAGACAGTAAAGGTGATGTTGCTATAGACTAAATGAAAAATGGTACAGATATTTACAGTAGTGTTAATGATAATCGTAATGTTAATGATTATAATTAAAATAACAATAGGACTAGTAACAATATTTATAGCAGCGGGTGTCGAGCAGGAACACGGGGGCAGCAGGTGACTCGCAACCAAAGATCCAGACTCCACAGCCAGAAACACCTTCAGGAAGTGATAGGAGGAGAGAGGAGAGGGACGAGAAAGCACAACGCTACCGAAAAGGGGAGAAGTTGAGTTACTAACATGCATTAATGGAGGTTAAGGAAGACGTTAAGAAAAGAAAGACAGGTGAGCCAGGTGACCCGGAAGTAAGACTGCTTCCCCTTGGACATATTATCCATAAACATGGCATTTTGTTTCATATTTATGCTGATGACACACAAATATACTTGCCTGTCAGATCCACAGACCCTGGAATGCTGAGTTCACTTACTGACTGCCTTTGTGAAGTTAAAAAATGGATGTCAAATAATTTCCTCCAGCTGAACTCAGACAAAACAGAAATCCTGGTCATTGGGTCCCAGCAGATGGCAAATCAAATACTGCCATCTGCTGGTTCCCTTGTAAGTCACATTAGGCCTGTGCCAAAGAACCTTGGTGTTTGGTTTGATAGTAATTTAAATTTCGAGCAGCACACCACAAAGCTTGTTCAATCATGTTTTTATCAACTTAGAAATATAGCAAAAATTCAATCTATGTTAACTTTTAAGGACACCGAGACCATTTTACACGCCTTCATCTCATCACGCCTGGATTATTGCAACAGCCTTTTCACCTGTTTAACCCAAAAATCTATTGATCGACTCCAGACTGTCCAGAACTCAGCTGCCAGGCTTTTAACCAGAACAAAGAAATATGACCACATTACTCCTATTTTAGCTTCATTACACTGGCTCCCAGTATGTTTTAGAAT
>NC_060168.1:5740887-5752403 GCF_021292245.1 Micropterus dolomieu | reverse complement strand
ACCTTGGTGTTTGGTTTGATAGTAATTTAAATTTCGAGCAGCACACCACAAAGCTTGTTCAATCATGTTTTTATCAACTTAGAAATATAGCAAAAATTCAATCTATGTTAACTTTTAAGGACACCGAGACCATTTTACACGCCTTCATCTCATCACGCCTGGATTATTGCAACAGCCTTTTCACCTGTTTAACCCAAAAATCTATTGATCGACTCCAGACTGTCCAGAACTCAGCTGCCAGGCTTTTAACCAGAACAAAGAAATATGACCACATTACTCCTATTTTAGCTTCATTACACTGGCTCCCAGTATGTTTTAGAATTGACTTTAAAATTCTATTGATTACTTTTAAAGCTCTTCATGGCCTCTCGCCTTGTTATATTTCTTTCTATTTATTTTGGCTGAGTCAGTGAACTCTTTTAAGTCCCTTCTTAAAACATACTTTTATAGGAGAGCCTTTCCCGATCTTATTTGACTTTATTTTATCCCTTTTATTTTATTGTATTTTACTAATTTTATATTTATCTTAAACGTGTATTTTAGTCTTTTCAATGTTTTTATGCTTTTATCTTGTATTGTTTTTGTATTATTGTCTCTTGGGTATTATTGTCTTTACACTTGTTAAAGCACTTTGTAACTTGTTTTTGAAAAGTGCTCTACAAATAAAGATTATTATAATTATTATATATTATTATAAAGATATTAAAATAAAAGCCAAGCTTGTAGAACGGTCAGATCTGTAACATTATGCAGCACTAAAATTATACCAGGGGGATGTTAGATGAAAATAAATATAATAATATAATAAATAAATAAACCTGAACCAAGAGAAATACATTTGCAACAGCAGTTCATTACATGCACTATAATATTGTGCATTTATTCATGTTAACAACAAGAGTCATGTTTTTTTAAACACATTGTTTGGTGCAGTACAGTTGGTAGGTTAACCTAGGAAATTATTGTGTATGCAGCATTGTTACTGTCAGCGCTATATTTTTAATATTAAAGAGGCTAGATGTAAGTTTTTGATTTTAATAAATCAAATTGTCATTGCCTTATTGTGAGTGGGCTCAAAACTCACTCAGAAATGAAGCACACTCTTGTTTTATCCATTGCTTGTATCAGCCACTATTCTGCTTTTAATGTGAGGTCTCCAGGTTCGGTTCAGCCCTGTGTGTCGTACTACAGCGACAACACGACAGCTAACAACGTGCAGTCCACTAACACCATAAAACAACCGGCTCCCAGCAAAACACAGGCTCCACGTAAAGATCTGAAACAACAACAAAGGTTAATGTGCTGAAGCCCATCAGACCAAACAGGTTCAGATGATGGCCAGTAAGAACAAAGTGAGCATTAGAAAATCTGGAGAAACAGAGAAAGTCACGTTAGCTCGCTGGTTAGCTGATGGTAACTAGCGCAACCCACATTACCATCCTGTGTACCACAGATATTGTGTCAGAGTCAAAGCCTGCAAGAAATTATATAACGGTAAAAATCAAATGTGGAATGATTTGTTTTCTATCCTTAAACGTGTATTTTAGTCTTATGGGCTAACGCTACAGTAGCTCGGACCTGCCGCTGTTTGCTTCGGTTTAGATTTATTGCCTTTTACCAATACTCAGGTACACAGCTTCTCCACCTCTCAGTCGCTGTAACTAACGTGACCCACATAATATACAACCCAGAGGAAGAGCCATCCACTGACACTACAGTAAATTTACTTACTGCAGTCTTATTATTATAAAGTGTGACACAATCTCGTTATCATATCCAGTCCAGCTCACTACCCGTTTCGATATCATCCAATACCTGTAGCTGTACTGACATTGCTGAGCCTCCGGTGACAGATTCACAAATAATAAAGATAGTTACTGAAAGCAGCAGGCGAGCTATCGATGTAGCACGTCAGCTAAATGCAGTAAATGTACCGTGATCATGTAATGAGCATGGATTAGTTCAACCTGCAGCTAATAAAACTATTACTGTAACGTTGCAGTGGGAGTTTACCTGAGTTTCCAGCTCTGTCTGTTCTCCCTGCCTGTATATAGCCGCTGTCACGCGGCTCGCTGTGCTGAATGAAAAGTAAGGAGCAGGTGTTGATCTGCTTCTGAGACGGGAACGTTGAAGTAACAGAGCCTGAACATGTCTTTGTGAGAAGCCACAGCCTGCATGCTGGTGTTTCTGTGTTTATAGCAGGATTTCTGTATTAAAGTGGTTGTGTTTCAGATTATGCTCGCTCATCAGTTCAACCGAGCACGCGTACGAGCACACGCCTGGTTGCAATCTTAGAACCACACCGCTAGTGGCCACTGGAAACTACATAATGCCCCTTTAAATAAATATTTAATGTGGTTTCCACCGAACCAAGCTGTTTCCCCTTTCTACCAGCAGGTGGCAGTATTTAAATACGGCACTGAGAATTTTAGTCTACACCCACCCACAGCATGGGCCTCTCCTATGTCCGCACCTTGTATATATACAACGTATAGACCCAGCTCCCAAATGCCTTTTCTTCAGCACTGAGAACCAAGGTCCAGTGAGGCCTACAACTTAGAGGGCTGCGCCTATACTCATAGAATCCAGGTTACAGTACGTAACCCCTATTCTATTTCGTATAGGCTTCGTCCTCTAAGGTTATCGCTATTGGGTTAGAGGCGAAGCAGGATGAGTCAACACCTCACTGGCCCATACAGTACCACCAAGCACAACTTACCCGCCCAGAGCCATAATGAGCCACCCAGTCACCCACCCACACATTGGAGTCGGCGTGCGTGAGCACCGATGGCGCGGAATCTGAGGCCGAGGGCTGACCCATGCGTAAGTCGGGAAACTGGGTGGGGGGCCCTGCAGCTGTACAGACGCAGGCGGGGTCATGACAGCAACCACATCAGCTGCACACAAGGCAGGGCCACGTAAGCAGCGGCCACAACAGCATAAACAGAGCTGAGAACGGCGCCAGGCGGCCGTGCGCGCCACACAACAGGACAGCGCTCGCGCCCTGACCCTCTTGGCCGATGCCAGAGCCAGGAGTAAAATGACCTTAGCAGAATGGAATCTCAGGTCCGCCGTCTCCAAAGGGTTAACGCGCGTAAAACCAGCGCCAAATCCCACTGCGGGGCAACAGGCTGCATCACAGGCCTGCGCCTTCGCACCCCTCTAAGGAAGCGATTCACCATGGGGTGGGAGAGCACAGTCCTGTCCCCAAAGCCATCGTGACAGGACGAAATGTCAATGTAGGTTTTAACTGTACTGAATGCCAGCCCCCTGTCCATGAGTAGCTGGAGGAACGAAAGCACCGCCGGCAGCAGACAGGTGACCGGGTCCGTCCCCTGGTCCAGACACCAGCGCTGGAAAGTCGACCACTTAGAGGAGTTAGAGGACTGAGTGGAGGCGGCTCTCGACTCTTGGATGGTTGCGAACCACCTCACGGGAGAGATCTAAGCCCTCCAGGCATCGCCTCACAGTGGCCAGACCCAGAGAGGCTGGCTGAGGAGCGGGTAACTCCTGATCGCACCCCCCGTCTGAGAGAGAGCGTCCCCCTCCAGCAGAGTTACCACAGCTGCTGCGGGATCAGCCGCACCAGCGGGAGGGCATACAGCAGCCGGGGAGGTCAAAGGGGGTGAGCGAAGGCGTCCACTCCCAGCGAGGGGCCGTCCTGTGGACTCAATGAAAACCAAAGGGCGCACTGAGCGTTCTCCTTGTTGGCAAACAGATCCACCTCTGCCCTGCCGAACCGGAGCCAGATCTGGGCCACCAGATTGGGATGGAGACGCCACTTGTCTGGGCGAGGGCCTCCCCTCGACATGATGTCCGCCCCTCTGTTCAGCACGCCAGGGATGTATTCTGCTCCAATGGAGAGCAGGTGAGTGCACGCCCACAGGAGCAGCCACCTGGCCAGACCCAGTAGCTTCGCCGAGCGCACCCCGCCCTGGCAGTTTATGAAGGCAGCCGCGGCCCTGTTGTCGGTGCGGACCAGCACATGCTGGTCCCTTAGCAGAGGGGAGAAGTGTCGGATCACCCTCCACACCGTGAGAAGTTCCAGCGCGTTTATCTGGAGAGGCCTGCAGGCCCTGCCACAGGCTGCCCACCGCCTGAGAGAGGCAGGTCCCGCCCCAGCCTATCAGGGCTGTACCCCCGCTTCGTTTCGGGACGGCGCCAGCAGCAGCAGGTCGTCCAGGTAAAATAGGACCCTGATGCCAGACCGCTACAGCGGCTCCAGGGCCATCTCAACACACTTGGAAAAAGTGCGCGGGGCCAGGGAGTAACCAAAGGGCAGGCGGTTGTATTGGTACTGGGCGCCCTGGAATGAAAATAGCAGACTGTGTCCGGGAATGATGGACACACGAAAGTACGTGTCCTTCAGGTCGATGGAAGAGAGCCAATCTCCCTGGTGCACACACTCCATCAACTGTACTACTGTTACTGTTACTGTTAACATGCGAAAAGGTCTCACCATAATCGCCGTGTTGAATCTGTGCATCAAGCAGGAAGCGAGCCACTCCAAGTAGCGTCTCTGAAAGCGGTCGGACCTGCTGATGAGGCACCCCAGTGGCCCTGAAGGGAAGCCACTCTGCTGCCCTTGCTGCCGTCACGGTTCGAGGGGGGTGCCCAGCCACGACCCATGGGGGAGGCGCCCCCTCAAAGGACAGGGATGCCGGCTGTGGGGGGGCCTGGCAGGCAGAAACCTTCGTGTTCCACTGAACAAGAGAGCTTAGCACCTGGCGGGGAATGGAGTGTCACGGGCGCCAGCAGCCCGTTACCATGCCGCTTCCCCGACGAGGGGGGGAGGGCAGGGACAGGCAACAGAGGAAAAGGTCTGGCTGCGACATTGGAGCCATGCTTCATGAAGGCCGCACGGTCGGCTGCGGCCGGTCCACACAGTGTGAGGAAGAAATATTCTGCTTGTGGGATCGGAGCCAGACTGCATGAAAGCCATCCGTCCGTTATGCCACTCCCCTGATGAGGGGAGGGAGGCAGGGGTTCATCGCCGCGCCGCTCACCCGGCAAGGGAAGAGGGCAGTGGAGGCGTACATGTGGGCTCAGGCCAGCCACCTGACCATGTCAGGGAGGGGGGCAAGGGGAGAGAGGATATGCAGCTTTGCAGCAAGCCCAGGCTGCTTGTTAGCCGTTTGGCTAACCCACAGCTGGCTCACACAATGTGTTCTGTAGTTTACAAGAACACAATCCTCCCGAGCGTCACTGTCGCCTGCCATGCCTAACGTGTTTGGCACACACTTGATGCCGTATATCACACATGTACAGCGCACAACACAGCCTGTCACACACCTCTGGATGCAGGAGGATGGACTGCGCAGGTGATGCCGAACCCGCAGCCGGGCTCTGCCGGGGACGGGGGTGTGCGTAATGCAGCTTTAGGATAACACTACACGCAGGGTTGTGTGCAGTGCTATCCTGTCCGCTTCAAGGGCTTATTTGACAAAGCCTGGCTTTTGTGAACCAATGGGGAACCCCTGGACGCACAGAAGGACCGTGCCGTTGATGCCGTGATTATGCACAAGCTCGCAGCCGGGCACTTTTGGGGGAACGTGCATAATGTCAACAGCATCACACACAGCAGATTTCTTCGTCAGAAAAATATCTGTACCAGGTGTGTATATGTTCTGTCCACACGAAGTGAATGTCCGCTGTCGTGGTCTCATATAGTTTGTGTGGGGAGGGGGTGTGAAGGGACCTCTGATTGTGAACAGAGTGTACTGCTTGTTGCTTTGGGCTTCAAGCTGCAGGTTAGCCACGTTGGCTAACAGCAGCTGGCTCACACCGTGTGGGAAATGTGTGCTTGGTGTGGCTGGTTCGACTGAGACAGCCACAGAGAGCATTTGTTCAACAACTTCCACAAAAGGAGCAACAAGATTTCACACACAGCTTTTTTTCGACCCAGAGCTTACCAGTGGTCCGCTCTGACCGACGAGGGTCGGCCAGCAGCACTGAAACCGGTTACTAAATATCATTAGCCGCAGCTAATGTGGAGCAACGTGGGCACACGGGGTCTCCCTGGTTGGCAGATCCAGGCAGACCGCATGTGAGCGTCACATTAGCTATCCGTTAGCTCAACGTTAGCTCCCTGTTAGCTTAGCTCGCCGTGGTAACCTAGTAGCGTCAAGGCCGGCGTCATCGGAGGTCGGAACGAGGAACGCTCGGAGCCGCTCGGAGACCCGTGAATGGGAAGAGTGGAGCCATCCAACTCCCGCTCTTCCGTCAACAGCAGATCGACCGCCACACCTCCTCGTTCTGAACGGCAAAGCTATCCGCCCGGCGCCGCCACTCTTCGGGGAGGAAAAGGGCGCAGAACGGGCAGTGCAAACTGAGAGTGAGCACTCGGCCGGCATGCTCCGGTCCGAGGCACGCCTCGCAGCGGGGACGGAGATCACCCAGCACGATGTAGCCCGTTGTGGCAGACTTGCCTCGTTCTGGCCGGCTTGCTGGAAGACATTGTTCTTCTTGTTTTCCGTCTGGAAAATCTTTGCTCTTTAGACAAATCTTCTGCTCTTTAGACAGCTCAGTGCTGAAGAAAAATGGGAGCCGAAGGCTGGGTCTCACCGTTGTATATATACAAGGTGCGGACGTAGGAGAGGCCCACGCTGTGGGTGGGCGTAGACTAAAATTCTCAGGCACGCGGAAGGGGTAAACCCAATAGCAATAGCCTTAGAGGGCGAAGCCTATACGAAATAGAATCCTTCTTCTCCATACACATTCCAGTGTGTAAGAACATTTTATGAGGTCCTCAAAAGAAAGTCCAAAAACATAATTAAATTGTTTAAAAAACAGGCTGTCAACGCTGAGAATGTCTTCTCGGGACGTCACTCAGGCCTGTATGCTAACAAATACAAACAAAAAACAAGTTGAAAATACAAACAGGACTACTTTGGCTTTTTAGTTGAACTTTGACTTGACCAAGCAGTTCCTCCCTTCATGAATTGGTGTTAAACAGTTAAAGATGTTTAACAACATTCAGGCATTCACAGGGGAAATACTGCAGAATTCAGCTGTTGTAGGCCTCCTATGTTTTATGAGAGCAGCTCCTCCCCCAATGAGTAAAAAAAAATTGGCATTTATGTATATATTATTCAAAAACACAGGCCTAGATGAGGGAAACCTTAAAAAGTTGTGCAGAAAACCAACCACAGGATTATATGATAGCAGATATGTGATCTGAGCATTATTTCCAAAGCTAAACCACTAATAAATCCATCTGCTGCCCATGAAATGTACGATCTTATAATTGATCTGTAACAGCCATGTATAGGCTATGTTTATAAAAATCATTTGGTAACTTAATGTAGGCTATAGCCTATTTCCAGCGCGGGTATTTTCCCTGATTAATAATGTGTCATCATCAATGTGTACAAAATTTCCATCGGACGATGGTGGTATAATGTGAACATTTGAGATTTTACAATCACGATGTCTGTCAGCCATCGCCGATGGACGATGGCATCGGCATGGACAATGGCATCGTCTATCGGCCCAACCCTACCAGCTTCTGGAAATCATCCCAATTCATGAGGTGCTTTAACAGTGTCTGTGCAGATCCTTTAAAACTCTAAAATCAAATTTTCCAATTTTCAGGCCTTAAAATATCTGTGAATGAATAATTAATATGATTATGAGGTTAGCATTATTTTTAAAAAGTAGTTTTAAAAGTTTACTATTACAAATTAGTGAAGGACTGAAATGTTTAATCGATTATTATGAACCACAAAGTAGTTTGTGGTTGTAATTTGTCCTGATTGTAATTCGTCCTGATTGTAATTTGTAAGTTTCAATGATTTCAATCTCAGTCACCCTTTTAATTAATTCCTTTTGCTTGTAATTATTCATAATGGAAAGCATAAGGTTGATTATAATTGTGTAGTGTTGAAATTAGCTATTGTATTTTATGTTTTGCTTTGACAGAATTACACTATTGAAAGAATTTGGCCTGAAATCAACAATTGGGTGAACTACCCTTTGAAAACGGCATTGGTCCAACTGGTGGATCAGGAGGCGTTGAATATGGAGGACAGCATGTCCAAATTCTGTGTGTCATCCTTGACATGCCAGTTGGGTCGGCTTGGGGTTGACCGTGTTGTTCAATAAAACACTAAGGAAAACATGTTGCAGATCACATTTTACTATGCAAATCCTAATGTTATGTTGTAGTAAATAACATAATTTCCCTAATAAGAAAAAATCATTGTATAGCTTGAGCAATGTATCCTTTTTATCTTCACTTCTTTTAGGAAAGGGAATCCCCAGTTACTTGGCCAGAGAGGGACGCCCAAAACGTATATCCACAGACTTTTTGCCAGATTCATCAGTGGCTGCAGACTGGTATGAGCAAGAGGTGGGATTATTGACAGTGTCACACTTTGGCACCAACCCCTTTCAGAGAGCACAGGACCAGGAAGCTGCAGAGAGAGAATTTGCTCTGCAGTGGCCAGATGTGAGTGTAATGTTGGACAATGCTGTCAACAATCAGCCAGAAAATTTTAAGTCTGGACTCCAAGGCCTGATTGATTTGACCAGAAGTCATTGTCAGCGTTGACAGTGCTTTAGCAATATTAGTAACGTGCTTTAGCCCCAGTGTTGATGCAGGGCCTTCCAAAAACTAGCACGGCTAGTGTTTATGCTTTCTGTTGTGTATAATTATGGGTCCAAGCCCGAAGTGGGCTGGGAACCCACGGATGCAAGGCATCGTGGTTCCCAGTACCAGCGGAGCTGGGAAACCTATTGTAATCGTTATGCCATACCAAAAAGCCTCTTGGAGCGATGCTCCAAACCCAACAGGAAGTCAGACATTTTGAATTTAAGGTCATTTTTGGATGATTTACACACTCTGTACTTTAACAAACTCGTCCTAAGGATTTAGTGTGATCGACTTAAAATTTCTGCTGTGCCTTCTAAAGGCATTGACGATGAAAAGTTGTGCTATCTGTGAGTTTTTGTCAATGGGCGTGCCCGTGGTGTGGCCTCCAAAATCGATGATTTGCTGTGAAACAGGAAGTTGTTATAACTTCAGTGTGCATGCTAAAATCTGCATCAAACTGTACATGTGGAATGACAGTCCCACCCTGAACACATCCATATGCCAAGAAACACACAATGTCATAGCGCCACCTGCTGGCAACAGGAAGTGTCAATTTTTACGCTGTTATGTACTGTATTTTCCTCACCTGCTTCAAAACAGTCTCAGAAGAGCGTTAAGACATTGATGATGCTATGTTGTGAATCTTGTCAGTTTTTGGATAACGGCATGTCCTTGACGTGGCATCAAAATTCGATGCTTCGCCATGACACAGGAAGTTGTTTTAACTTCGCTGTACATGCTCATATCTCTACCAAATTTCACACATTTGATAAGGGTCACGCCCTGAACACATCTACAGGTCAAAATTCACTCAACCTCATAGCGCCACCTGCTGGAATCAGGAAGTGTCCCTTCAAAGATGCAGCCCCGGCGAACTGAATCACCAATATGCACAAAACTTTTGTGGTACATGTATCATCCCAAGACGCACAAAAAAGCCTCTTGGAGCCATACCCCATTTTGATTTGAATGTGCAATTACAGCCCATTTATGGCCTTTACAAGGTCTGTACTTTAACAAACTCCTCCTAGGGAATTAATTGGATCGACAAAAATTTTCTACTGTGCATTCTAAAGGAATTAACAATGAAAAGTTGTTGTATCTGTGAGTTTTTGTCAATGGGTGTGTCCGTGGCGTTGCGTCAAAGATCAACTCTTCGCCATGACACAGGAAGTTGTTGTAATTTCAGTGTACATGTTCACATCTGCACAAAACATTACGTGCTTGATAACTGTCCCGCACTGAACACATCTACACGCCAATATTCTTTTCTAGTCATAGCGCCACAAAGGGGACACAGGAAGTGACCTTAATGCAGCGTCCGAAGCGCAAAGCAAATTCACAACCACACCAGCAGAGCTCCAGAATATGCAACGCGGCTGCCTCACGCCCCAACGCACTACAAGTGCGAGGGCCCGCTCAACGCTGCTTGCAGCTTTAATTATTATTCTTCCGCCGCTAATTCCAATAATGCAGCCTAGACTGTAATTGCTAGAGACGCGAAACTCACAGGGTAGGTACAAAAACCTTAAATCCACGCGTTCGGGGGATCGGGCTGAATCTCGTACTATAGGCCGCGCCCATTTATAATTGTTTTCCACAAAATCGCGAAAACTGAAAAACCTATTTCAATGAACTCCTCCGAAGCTGGAAGTCCGATCGACACCAAACTTGGCAAGGACCCTCTCTGGACGAAGCCGATACAGATACTTGTGCTCCCCAGATCGATATCTAAAATACTGTTCCAATTATAGGCTAACAAGTATTGATGCAAAATGCTAGTAACAGGAACTGATGTCATATCTTAGGTTTGGAATGGCCGATTGACATCAATCTAGGAGCACTTATGTGGGACACCCACCTGATTCATTTGAATGGGATATGAACCAACGAACATTTTGCCTCATAACTACGCGCCACTATATCGCACATTCATCAACTTTATGTCTACAACTTTGGGGTACATCTTAGGTTTAGAATGGCTGATCAAGACCAACCTTGAGGACCTTATGTGGTATGCCCCCCTGAGGGTCTGTGCAAAATTTGGTGTCAATCGGCCTCTAGGTGGCTCTATTAATTGTATACCAAAAAGCACTCTCATAGACATCCATTCAAAACACCAAGAACAGGAAGTGATGTCATATGTTAGGTTTGGAATGGCCGATCGACACCAAACTCGGAGCACTTATGTGGTATGCCCCCCTTATGAGCTGTGCAAAGTGTGGTGTCAATCGGCCTCTAGTTGTGGCTGGTCATGTATTATCCGTGGGCCCTCCGCAGGGCAAGGGGGGCTTGGACCCCGCTTACAACTGCTTGCAGTTCTAGTTGTTTTTGTTCTTGCTGTAGCAATATTTTCAGTTAAAAGAAATTCTAACAAATGACAATTTAAAAGGTTTACATGTAGTAAGTTAGGTGCTCAGTTTAGGTTATTACTTTAGTTATTCATTATCAACAATTATACATGATGTAAATGCGTTTAGCACAGTTACTAAAAATGTTACAGTTTAGTAAGAGAGGTCAAACAGAATTATTTTGTTCTCTCTGAAGCCTGCATACTGTCGTGTAAAAATTCAAGACTTGGGCCAGATAAGAAAGCTTGAACTTTTACCAACATTTTTATTATCAACAAAAACAGACACCAATTAGAATACAAAAGTTCCACCGGAGTGTGTCAGAGATCGGTGCAAAATAGAGCCCCATTGTGTTACCAGAACAGAGACCCGAGTCGACATGAAAACCATGTAACGACTGACTTTCACCTCCTTTTGGACCTCCTTTTATAGCTCTGTTTCTTGGCTTCACATCATCTCTTGGCTCTCTTTCCTACTGCACCTGAATCTGGGAAAGTCCCTGACTGCCTGCTCCTCCTCTCTGTGTCCTCTGCATGCACTCTGCTTGATCATGCCATTTCTTCCATAACCTG
>NC_060168.1:5734041-5740787 GCF_021292245.1 Micropterus dolomieu | reverse complement strand
TTTACCAACATTTTTATTATCAACAAAAACAGACACCAATTAGAATACAAAAGTTCCACCGGAGTGTGTCAGAGATCGGTGCAAAATAGAGCCCCATTGTGTTACCAGAACAGAGACCCGAGTCGACATGAAAACCATGTAACGACTGACTTTCACCTCCTTTTGGACCTCCTTTTATAGCTCTGTTTCTTGGCTTCACATCATCTCTTGGCTCTCTTTCCTACTGCACCTGAATCTGGGAAAGTCCCTGACTGCCTGCTCCTCCTCTCTGTGTCCTCTGCATGCACTCTGCTTGATCATGCCATTTCTTCCATAACCTGACTTTTATGGAATAAACTGGTGTTGTTTGTGCTCTGTGCTAGAAACAGGACATTCTTACTGTGATGGACTATATTGATGTATGTTTTGTTATACAATTTGCACAAAATCTGCTTCTATATTTTCCTTTGCAGGTATTTTTGATGCTGCCTCACTGTGCTCCCTTCCTTTTCTCCCAAAGCACACGAACTTGCTCACACACACACACACACATGTGCCTGGGCAGATAGATACAGAAAGGAGCACATACACTCAGAGCTGTAGAGTTTTAACACTGTGATCCTAACCTTACACTATAAAATAACACTTTAAATGATGACAATGTAGACCACCATTGCTCTAGTAATAAATGATAACAATTTAGGCTATAATGCTCCAAATTAATTCACAACAATACCTGCCATTATAGACAGTTATAATTGGTGTAAGTGTAGTGTAGACATAAGACAAGTATTTGTTATAAGACCCCTCAGTTTGTGTACAAGCCCAAACATTGACTCCATTTGCAAGGGTTAGTGCAAGTGTTTATTGCGTTTATATATTTTCTTTTTTGCTTTTGGTTGGGTATACCAGTACATTTGTGGAGTGCTGGGGCCATCAGAAGCTACAAAATTCATCTGTATTGCTTGTATGATAGTTTGTTGTATTTAGTAAGGTATAGACGTGTCGTTTGACAGGCCTTTGCTGCTTTTGTAATGGCACCTTGTGATTATCTTCAGTTGTACATGCTGTAAATGTGATGTATTTTGTATTTTATGTAAGAAAATGGAAAAATTCACTGTGTTTGTGTATATTCCCATTCATGATAATGTTTAAAGTTGTATTAACATATAAATATAAAGATTGATAAAAATTGGTGCAGCTTTTGGCCTTTGGTGTGAGAGACTCGGGTTCATCTCCCCACTGTGACACATCCACCAATGTGTCGCTGCGCAAGACAATTGACCCTCCGCTAAGCCCCCTTAGTTATTGTTGCTAAGTCCGACAAACTGTCGGTGCTGCCACTGACTATTACTGCACTCCCCGGAGAAATATTGTCAAATTAGTTGGAATAAGCGATCTTAGAAAGAAGCAGACAGTTTTGCAGTTGCATTATAGATTTGAAGGTTGTATTCAGGCTGTCAAACTGACTCAAACGGACGTGAAAAAAATGAAGGATAGAACCTAAAGCCTACCGATCACACAGTACAAGTTAACCACCGCATCCCTCGACGTTTGCGCCAAAAGACAACGATTTGAACGATCAACACTGTTCCTGTAAAGCTGGGTAGGCCTCTATTCATTATTATAATCATTAAAAAGAAGAACAGTAGGGCTTTATTATGTTCCATTGAGTAGGAAGTTAGCTAGCATTAGCTAACTAACATTACATTTGGAATGATCCACTGCCGACATTTTTCTGGATTTTTTGGTTTTGGAAAGAGAATAAATCGTACTTCTCCTATCAACCTCTCTGGGTAGCGACTGTAACTATTACAAGTGCCCCAGGAACAGCGTTTGACCATATCTTAGAAAAATACAGCCCCAAAAAGCTAGAAAATGACTCTTTTTACATTAGAGTCAATGGAGCGCGGCCATTAAAGTGTCAGACTTCAGTTACAGCGAGTCCTATACTGCGCTGTGATTGGCCAGCTGTGTATTCGGGGCGTGGCTTAGCGAAGGGTCAATTAACCCCTGTTTGCTCCAGAGGCGTGTGACCATTTATCAATTGTAAGTCACTTTGGATAAAAGCGTAATGAAGAAAAGAAACTCAGTTTTCGAAGCAAAATGGTCTTTCTAGTGCTTGGTTTGGTAAAAGTACAAGTGAAACTATTGCAATGATTTAGTATTTCAGAAGCCAGAAATGTTCAAATGCTTTAATCTGTGTCCAAAATATACAGTTATATAAACTATTTCAAGTGCCGCTGAAAATGATGTGTATTATATTATATTTTATTATTATATTATTATATATGTATTATATTAATGTTATGCTTTATTAAATGTCACATAATTAACAAAATAGCTATATAATGTCAGTCCAGTGACTGTTACCTGACAGCCGACCTGCCTCTCATTCTCCGGCACTGGCAGTCACTCAGCCTGCAGAATGAACGAAAGACTGAGGAGGACCCATGTGAGCGGTGAACGAGTAGTTCATCCCTGCTCCACAGTAGCTGTCACGTGACAAATGAACGACTCATACAGACATGGCAGACATGCCATGTACCAGCCTGCTTCAAATCCTCCACCATCATCCCTGTCCCCTTGTGTTGTCCCACCTTAAATCAATCACAGACCCACTCCTGGACCCCCTGCAGTTTGCCTACAGAGGCAACAGGTCTGCAGATGATGCAGTTAACATGGCCCTTCACTACATCCTCCAGCACCTGGACTCCCCAGGAACCTACACCAGGATCCTATTTGTGGATTACAACTCTGCTTTCAACACCCCATCATCCCGGCCCTGCTGCAAGACAAGCTAGACTTTTAATGTCTATAAAAGAAAAGAAAATCTATTTGCGCATATTATAATCAAATATTTTCCACAATAAAACCTCAGTGGTCAAACAGTTGTACCGTTCTAAGTTAAGCATTTGGTAACAATTATTGGTCACGATGAATGAGTGACATTTATACATTAACGGCATTTCCGACGATGGTATGTAATACTTATTTCGTCCACTTGGGGGAGCTCAGGTTACATGAGGAAAGCTTAAATTAATCCAAAACAATCTTTCCTTAGGAACTGGGGAATTTAGTTATTCAGCCTTAAATTCAAGCTGGCGATTAAGAGTATAGTATGACATTTCTTTAACCTCATTTCTAAAGGAATTGTGTGAGAAAGTATTGTGAACAAGCATTGGTTACACATAAGATGAAGGAATGTCCGTAATCTTGCTGAAAATAAAAACACTGCAAAAGTAACTTATTTAGATTCTTTTCAGCACTAATAACAACAGATAGCAACAACCTGGTAACATAACTACTGAAATAAAGGCAAATGTAATCAAGTAACTAAAAGATTTAATTAAACAGTTAATGCTTTGAGTCTTTGGAGACTGCAGTCTTTGTTTACACAAAGTTCAGGACGGTCCTGGATTTTGTCACACCTAGGCGTGAAGGAGTATCCCTTTGATGGGGTAATGAAACACAGAGCATGGTCAGTTGCCACGGTTACATGTGTGGCAGGAAATCCAAAACTGCCCCCCTCCAAGGAGAGTTCCGATAGGCTGTTCAGGGAAATGGTAATCGCTGGTTAATGTCCCTTCTGTCAGTTTAACAGGCACCGCGTCAGCTTCAGAATCAAAAGGTGCCAGTTTTACGATCAACTGCTCATGAATAGCACTTAGAGAAAGCAACTTTTCCACCCCCCTTCCGTTGGGGTCTCTTCAGCAGTCTGTTCAAAGTTGATCTGCTCCTCTCTGAGAGAGGAAAAGAGGAATTTGGAGTAGCTCCAAATTTATTTAATATAAAATGCACAAATCCACACTGTTGTCCACTACACTGTCTTATAGTATGTTGAGTTTTGGGTTCTGTCCTGTCTATTGCCCGGTGTCCAGTATCTGTTATATAGTTAGTCTGTGTTTTGAGTTTCAGTTATTTCTTGTGTCCAGTTACTCTGTGTGCTTGTGCTGGTTGGTCTGTTACTGTATGTGTGTCTGGTTGTGGGGATTATGATCCGTTTAGTTCATTATGACTTTGATCATTCTGCTTTAGCCTCCGTGTAGCCTTGTTTATCATTTTGTTCATCCGCATCTTTAAGTTTATTTAATATCTGTCTTGTATCTTAGGTTTAGCTCTGTCTTAGCCCCTCGTTCTGTGTCTCAGTTCTTGTTTTAGTATTTTCTCCGGGTCTGTGTACTTCTGTGTTTTACCCATGCCTGCTCTGAGTTCTGTCTTTTCCCGGCGTCAGTCTGTTTTCCCTGTTGGGGTTAGTTTTGTTGTGATTTGCTTGTGTCTGAGTTAGTTAGTTTGTTATTTCTGATCTGTTACATCTAGTGTTATGGCCTTTGTTTAGTGTTCAGTAACTTGTGTTGTGTCTGTCACCCCAGTAATCCCTCTGCATGTCAGTCTCATGTCCCTCACCTGTGTTGTTCCCGCCCTGCTCATTAGTCCCTGTGTGTATATATACCTAGTGTTTCTGTTTAGTCCTTGTCCTGTCATTGCAGGGTTTGTCGCGTGTATACGCCCGGTCTCATGTTGTCTGCCTTGCTTGTCGTGTTTCCCTGCTTCCTTTGGATTACCTTGTTTTTGGACTCATTACTTGTTATCAGCAACTCTGCCAGTAAGTGTGCTCTCCTTTTGTTTGCTTAAATAAATCACTGAACTCCACTCAGTCCCTACTGTCCTCCCTATGTTCGTGGACTTCAGAAAGAGCCCGGCCACACCCTCCTCACCCTGCGTGACTCCCCAGTCACCACTGTGGACTCCTTCCGCTTCCTGGGCACCATCATCTCCCAGGACCTCAAGTGGGAGCTGAACATCACCTCCCTAACCAAAAAGGACCCCCACTGACACGCCCCACTTGCAAATATGTCTCTGCAGGTGTAAACACTATTTCATTTCATACCATGCACAAACCTGGCATATTGCACATATTTGTTGTTAATTGTTAATCTTTGTTGTATATTTTTACATTCTCAATTTATATATATATATATATTTCGTTGCAATACATCTGCAAACTGACCGGCTGTTTCTGAGTGATCGCTAACGATATGCTATGTTAACATCACTACACTGTAAAGTTTAGTACAGTGTTGGGCAAGTTACTCAGAAATTGTAATATATTACTAGTTACTTATTACTCCTTAAAAAAGTAATATTATTACTTTACTTATTACTGGGTGATAAAAGTAACAAGTTACGTTACTAGTTAAGTTACTATATTACTTTCCAGTGTCCAAGCATCAGTGACAGTAGCTGCAGGAGTTTCTTTCTGTAAGTTTCACGTGGCTGTGCTGCTTCAGCAGATGCTTCAATAAATCAGATGTAGAATTGTTTGCAGTTTTTGCTGGTCGCACAGAGTTTACAACAGACGACAATGTTCTTTGCATCTTAGACTATGACACAATAATGGCAGTAAGCTACTTACAGCTGTGGAAAGAACGCCTCTCTCCCTCGCTCTCCATTCTTCCTTTACGGCGTAAGTAAAACACGTGTTGCAGACTGTTTATAAAAAGGTTGCAGGTGAAAGTGCGACACGTTTTCTGTCATCTGTCCTACAACCTAAAGGTGTGTTCACACCGAAAGCGAATCCAGCATTTTGGGCGGCTTGATTACATACAAAGTCAATGCAAAGACACGAATTTGCTCCGGGCGGTGCGAATGAGGCGTTTGTCGCGCAATTGGCGCGAGTTCAAATTTTTCAACTAGGGTGAGAAATTCACTTGACACGATGTTGCGAAAGCCTATCAGCGGTGAGATTGTCCAAACGTTCGGAGCGTGGAGAGGACCAGGCGAGCGGTGTAATGACAATCCACTAGCCGACGAGGATCTGCTAAAGAACGGGAAGTGGACGGAGGAGCAGCGCTGCAGCTTTTGGATAAATAAACACCCGTAGTAGTCTGGATTCTGCTCTGACAACTACGCTGTTTACCAGCGGGAGGAGGTCAGAGTTAACTGCTTTTATTAAATTAGTTATTTCGGCATCAGTTTGATCCGTTTATTGCAATTAAATCACAGCCAAGGGTTTACTTTGTGTTCAAAATGAACATCACACTAAACCAAGAGGAGGAAACTAAAAAATAAAAATGAAGACCCTCTGTTAGGTAACTTTCTGCAATAACTATGCTAGCTAACTACACCTGGTAACTACAACTTAGTTAATTTAGCTAACTAAACTAGAAAGACAAACCAACAATCAGACACAGAGAGACATACATTCTGTAAGTTCTAAGTAAATTACATGATAAATTGGTTAGCTAGCTCACAACGATGTTTCTCGGTTTGATGCTCTGACTTAACGAGGCGTCATGGCGTGACAGTGTGCCTGCGCAAGCTTGGAGAATGATGTATGATTTATGGAATTAATTCAATTCAATTCAATTCAATTTTATTTATATAGCGCCAAATCACAACAACAGTTATCTCACAGCGCTTTTCATAAAAGAGCAGGTCTAGACCGTACTCTGTGATGATATTTACAGAAGCCCAACAGTTCCCACCAAGAGCAAGCACTAGGCGACAGAGGCAAGGAAAAACTTCCTTTTAAGAGGCAGAAACCTCGAGCAGAACCATGGCTCAGGGTGGGCGGCCATCTGCCTCGACCGGTTGGGGTGAGAGAGAGAGAGAGAGAGAGGCAGCCTACACAATATACACACAGAGGTACAGACAGCGAAGGTAATGTTGCTATAAACTAAATGAAAAATGGTACAGATATTTATAATAGTGTTAATGGTAACCATCGTAATGTTAATGATTATAATAACAATAAGACTAGCAAC
>NC_060168.1:5733126-5733941 GCF_021292245.1 Micropterus dolomieu | reverse complement strand
GCATATATCACCAGTATACTTTTTATTTAATGGTATAACATTATACTAACACTAATTTATACTAGTTACTCCTTCAGGTTGTGCCTCTGCAGCGTAGCGTTAGCATGCCACTGTGCTAATGTTCTCCTTCAAACTTCAAGCCAGCCTCCTCCTTGTGTGTACCAACCAATACACACGCCAACATGTGAATGGGGAGCACTGGCAACTACTCTTTCAATTCAAGCACTGGATGTAACAGTTGAAACTTGCTGTTTTCAAGCTGGTCAGCCACATCCCCCAGCAGGTCTGCCAGCAGCCTCCCTCTCAAGGCCATTGTGTGAATTAACTGTCTATAATACTACAAGGTTAGCTACTCACTAAAGTCAGCAGTAAGTCTGAACATTCGGAGTGTGTTTTACAATTAATTCACCCTTCATGAGTGTTAAACATTTTCATTGACTCATGCAATTCATAAAACTCACCAACATTTACTCACTTTAAGTGTTATTCTTGCCAAACACTTTGTTGAAATAAAAATCTAAATAACTACTTTCTAGGGTTTTACAATTTTCTACTTTAGCATGTCCAGCTTACACATTTAACCTCAAGGTTTAGTTTGTAGTTCTTCTTGAGTGACAGCTCATTTAGCACTCGCTATTTAACTGCACATTCATTTTAAATACTGAAATTGTTGTTTAAAGTGCATTCCAGGGGAGAATTGTAGCCCATAACAAACGTCATTATCATGCCATCATTTGGAATCTACTAACCAAAATCTACCAAATAAGCCCTGAGAGAGTTGTGATGCCGAAGTGTGCCTGCTGTGTGTTTGTGTT
>NC_060168.1:5716264-5733026 GCF_021292245.1 Micropterus dolomieu | reverse complement strand
ATGCCACTGTGCTAATGTTCTCCTTCAAACTTCAAGCCAGCCTCCTCCTTGTGTGTACCAACCAATACACACGCCAACATGTGAATGGGGAGCACTGGATGTAACAGTTGAAACTTGCTGTTTTCAAGCTGGTCAGCCACATCCCCCAGCAGGTCTGCCAGCAGCCTCCCTCTCAAGGCCATTGTGTGAATTAACTGTCTATAATACTACAAGGTTAGCTACTCACTAAAGTCAGCAGTAAGTCTGAACATTCGGAGTGTGTTTTACAATTAATTCACCCTTCATGAGTGTTAAACATTTTCATTGACTCATGCAATTCATAAAACTCACCAACATTTACTCACTTTAAGTGTTATTCTTGCCAAACACTTTGTTGAAATAAAAATCTAAATAACTACTTTCTAGGGTTTTACAATTTTCTACTTTAGCATGTCCAGCTTACACATTTAACCTCAAGGTTTAGTTTGTAGTTCTTCTTGAGTGACAGCTCATTTAGCACTCGCTATTTAACTGCACATTCATTTTAAATACTGAAATTGTTGTTTAAAGTGCATTCCAGGGGAGAATTGTAGCCCATAACAAACGTCATTATCATGCCATCATTTGGAATCTACTAACCAAAATCTACCAAATAAGCCCTGAGAGAGTTGTGATGCCGAAGTGTGCCTGCTGTGTGTTTGTGTTGAATGTGTGTCAGGAGATTTTAGAGTGAGAATTGTGTTTGAGATTTCAGCTTCCTGTAAAAACAGAATGTCTCCTGGAATCCATCTACTTCGCTGATTTAAAACTTTCTGTACCTACGAGTCATTCCAACACCAAAATATGTGAAAATGGGGCCCAGGTTTAAAAATCCTGAGATTATCCTTTAACCACCTGATACGACCTCCACCAGGTTTCATGGTCAGTGCAGATTCAATTAACTGTGAAAGGAGTAGAAGAAAAGCCAATATTTAGTAAAAATAAATAATCATGAACGTACAGTAAATATATCTACAGAAATAGCTACTAATCAAAAAACTGTGCAAAGGAGGCTCTCACAATAAATACATTTTACAGACCAACTTACATGTTTGACATCATTATGAGCCTTCTCTCGTTTTCTGGAAGCGCTTCATTCCTCATCCAGGATGACTGTATCATCTGAGCCACAAGCTGAAACGTACAGTGCTGAGTTGGTTACAACAGTGGCTTGGTGGACTGGGAAGAGCTGGAAGAGGTTGTCCCCTTGGAATCTAAGTGTAGTTCAGCAGAGAGAGGGAGGAGAGAACAAATAAACACCATGTGCTGGTTTTTCACAACCAAAGTATAACTGGGTCTTTTCTGAAAGAAATGGGAATCAAGTTTACCGTTGTCAGATGTGATAGTAAATAAACCAGCACTGGGTTGCTGTGCTACTTCTTCAGCAGTGTTGGACAGTAATGCGTTACTAGTAATAATATTACTTTTCCCAGTAACTAAGTAGTGTAACTAATTACTTTTCTAAAACTGTAATATTATTACTAGTTACTAAGGCAAGTAACGCTGCGTTACTCGTTACTGAACGCACCATCCTTGACGTAAATCCTCGACTGTGCGACAGCTCAGCGGCACCGGACTTTGTTGTTCATGTCCGCTGACAGCCAAAAACTAAAGGAAGAATGTAGAATGAGGGAGAGAGGCGTTCTTTCCACAGCTGTAAGTAGCTTACTGCCATTATTGTGTCACAGTCTAAGATGTAAAGAACATTGTCGTCTGTTGCAAACAGCAACAACCGCAAGCAATTCTACATCTGATTTATTGAAGCATCTGCCGAAGCAGCACAGCCACGTGAAACTTACAGAAAGAAACTCCAGCAGCTACTGTCACTGATGCTTGGATGTGCAGTAAAACCGCTGTTTAAAAGTCGGGATTTACTTGCTTTTTTTAATTTCAGCTGGTGGCGTTAAGAAACGTTAGTCCTAGGCTATATGCTTTGTAAAAACCACACTCCTTGCTGCTGTTCTGGATATGATATTAGTTAAAAAGTCGGGAGAGACTGCTTTGTTGGGAAGGGGGGTGGTAGTGAAAGCAGTGTTTCCCATAATTAGCCTACAAGTTGGATAATTATCAACGCTGATCGCCACATTGATTTTCCAAATTTTTACAATGCATATTTAAAATCAATTTTGATTAAGGAGCTGTATAGAGGAGCATATTCGTGCAGCACCTCCTGGCTACAGTAATTCATCAAGATGCAGTTTTTTGACACATTTTACCTTTATCAAAAAAGTAGCTTCTCCAATTCACTTATTGCATTTGACCATATTTTGAATACTTGTGCATTAATATTAGCTTGAATATTTACATTATGGCAGAAAGTAGGAGTAGTTTTGAAGCATGATTTTACTGTGTGTGTGTGTGTGTGTGTGTGTGTATAATATTTAAATTATTAGCATTACCACAACAGACACAGTTACTGCTCTCTGATGTACTGACTTCAAACCAGCGTTCACAACCGCAGCCTATAACACTTCATTAGTCTGTAAATATTAACTGCGAGCACTATCTCTGGCTTTAAATAAAATGTATCCGAGCCTTTGACCATTTTGCGTGTTCAGCCATCCTAGCAAACAACCAACAGACCAAATAAGACATGAAGCGAACGAGGGCGTGAGGTAGGCCTGTACGATGAGAGGAAAATCTGTGATAAGGTTGTTATATATTGAGATGATCACTTTCCATAAATAAAAAAATATTGTAGTGCGCATATTGGCTGCCTGGGAGTTTATAAATTCAATATAGGGTTTATATTAAATATTCTAAATACAACTAAATGCTGTTTATAGAGCAGCAAAATGAATGTTAACAACAGCAAAGTCAATATAAAGCCAATATCTGACACCACAGTACTGAGTGATGTTTACAAAGAATGAAGATATCAGGCTGTTTCAGTCTTTCCTTCTGTCCTCCTCCTCCTCTCTCTGCAGTTATTTAACGTTACTGCCAGCAGGTAACCTTACCTGGTAGAAAAGAGCAGCTGTTTCGTCTCAGCCACTAGCTGAGTTTACAGCGGTGTGCCACATTTTAAGCTACAGTGCAAACTAAGCTAAACAGTCAGACTAATGTTACAGACATACTGATTTCAATTTAGCTTGTTTGTAACATTTAGCTAATTGCCAAGCTAACGTTAGCTGTGCTTGTATAACACACAGAGGATTACAGAGAACGGAGCAGATTAAAATAACACTTTCTACATGTTTACACTGCACACAGGTGGATTGATAAAGTAATATCATTTTAGTCACAAAAGTTTTATTGCACATACTTAGACTAACGAGTGTAGCAGTGGTAAACTGGTGTAGTTTAGAGCTCCCTTCCTAACACGGTGGTCACCGCGGCCTCGCCCTCCGCTGGCCACTGTGTGTGTGTGCAGGAGCCGGCACAGAGCAGGTAGAGGCTGTAGCCTGAACAGTAACACTGTAGCCCCGGGCCAGTTTAAGACAGCGTTTTGGTGCCAGCACCAATAACATTAGTTTTCTTATTCATCACATGTTAACCGGTTTTGTTTGTTATTTTGGCCTAGCTCTCCCTGATGTCTGGGTTTTTCTGTCTTATATAGCGCCAAATCACAACAACAGTTATCTCACAGCGCTTTTCCAGCTGTAGATAAATCCATGTATTAACAGACTGAATATTCAGTGGTACTTTGATGATTTCCGGAGGAGTGGGGAAAAGAGAGGAGACATCATGTTGCGTTCAGGTTTCCCTTAGGCCGGGCGTAACATCACATTTCAAGTTAAATCAGTTTTAAATGACAATCTCAGACATGAGGTCTGCATTAAAGCACAAGCTAGATTGGAAAACTTTAGCTGTATTTAATGTTATGCTTCTGAATTTTCGGGTTTTGAGAAACTTGGAACCTGATCTTATAGAACCGGGTCTTGATCCCCATCCCTAGCTAGCAAAGCTAAAGGCATTAAGTTACATTAAGGTCCTCCTGCTGTGGTGCATTAAATGCTTTTTTCTCTAAAAAATTTAAAGATTGTTTAGCAGGCTTTTTACATGTAAAGGTTTTATTGCACATTTAGTAATGAATATTTACCAACTGGACTTCACAGTACTTTTGCCTTTAAGGGCTTTGCTCATGTATTTAATGGCACATTGGAGCTAACGTTAGCCATCAACTCTGTCACGTTCGCCCTTCGGAATTCTGTGTTTTAAGACATACAGCCAGCTGCAGTGTAGGTGGACATCAATATTAAGTTGTTCTACAATGTGGCTTCTATTGAAATGCAAAACAACGATTTAATAAGTAATTTGGAGACACTTACCACAGACTTTCGACAAGGAAAATGGCGCAGTAAAAAGATTCCTGTTGGTTGAAGGTTGAAATCCCAGAGAAGGAGTTGGATGGGGCTTTCCGGTGTAATTCTTTCATCAAGTCTTTTAAATACGAAACACTACACCAACAGTGGAAGAATCTTACTCTAGCTGTTGTTGTAATAACCATAGAAGAATCCATGTACTTTGACACTGAATATGTTTGACTAAAGGAATCTACTGTGTAGCTGGCTTGTGTCACGTAGATGAATCACTTGCTTCTGTCAGCTAACCAATCCTGCTTCAGGCTGATGTTGGCACCACCCAGGCACAGGGAAAAATAAATGTGGAAATACAGAAATAAATAAATGTGAAAATACAGAAATAAATAAATGTAGAAATAAATATATAAATAAATGTAGAAATAAATATATAATAAATGTAGAAATACAGAAATAAATGCACGTAGAAATGCATAAATAAATACAGAAATAGCCTTTTTTATTACAAAAATACATTTAATTTTAATTTATTTCTCCATTTAACTATTTATTTCTGCATTTATTTAGTCATTTATAGATATGTCATTTTTGGTCCCTCATAGCAGTAGCCTATGGCGTAAAAAAACAGAGCCTCCCTGTCATTCTGCCCTCCTCAGCAGACAGCCGCATCGTCCTACTCCGGCCAGAGGACACGGAGCACGTTGCAGCCATGGGACAACATCTCACCAGCAGGAACACTGGAGACATATTCCTGCCGGACTGAAGGTGAGTATCTTAGTTATGTCTGTTTTGTAGTGCATGAGGACGAGTATTCCGACGATTTAACGCACCTTCAGGATGCAGACGGTCACAGTGTGATTAATGTCGGCTCAGTGAAATGACTTTGGCTTTCCTTTGGTAACGTTAGATCACAATGTGCCTGCACACGATGACGGCGTAGTTTAGGTTTTATTCGCTGGGTGGGGAGGATGTTGCAGCCAATCAGCGTAACTATATTTAGGCTATTCTGTAGACCTGATACACACGTTCTGTATCCTGCAGTAAAAACGACACGCCAATCTCCATTGGAAACTTTTGCACCTGAATTTTTTCTGACTTGTCGGTAGGTTTACTTACCAGAATAGAATAAAACGAGATATTTTAGGAATGGCTGTAGTCAACTTGTGAATTCGGCTTTATTTGATTCAATATGTGTAATGAAAAGGTGAGTGCTCTGAACTGAAGAAATGTTTCGCATGTTACCTGAAGTCTTCAATCAAAACACACAGCACCTAGCCAGTTGCAAACAACTGCTAAAAGTAAGTAAATAAGAAAAAATACAGTAGGAGATGACAATGAATGAATTTAGCATGAGCCCAATTGAAGGCAGGGCCATGTGATTTAATGAAAATATTGAGATGCCTTTTTAAGAACTTTGTGCTGACTTGACAGGTTGAAACATTTTCAGATGCTGTCTGGTGTTAAATTAGTTACCTTTGTATAAGACTGTAGATTTCCATTGTGTGTGTGTCTTGTGATCATGACCATGGACATTTGGGTCCTTTGGACGAATTTCGCCTGTTTTGGAATGTGGACAAGTCTTCACTTGAGGATGGGACTGCAAGCCTTCCCACAGCAAATAATTTTCAGATGGCACTCATGTTATTGCTGATGATGCATCATGTAAGGCAAAAGTCATGCATAGAAATGTTGTATCCACACAGAAATACCCGGATTGGATTATTTGGCTGACTGGACTGACTGTCTTGACTCTGAGAGTTAAACTATTTTCTTTAGTAAAACGTTTTTTGTTTTGTTTTGTGCCTGAGGAACTGAACCCGCTTTATTTTTTCTGCACCTAATTTGTGTTTTTGAGATTGTTTTGAGTAAGTGTGCAGGAAAACGCGAAGTGATGAAGATTTTTTGGATTGGAACGCAAAAAGATTTAGATTTTTTTTTTAACTAATCATGATCTCTGACATGACCGCTTTTGATCATCAATGTGTTATTGATGTATGGTTAGCCTATTTTGTTCTGTCAGGTTACAGCATAATAAATAGACCTGTAACCTATTTTTTCCAGCACTTTATCATTCATTAAGAAAATCCCATTATGGAGCTCCGATACTATGATTCACAATGGCAACGGGTAAATAAAGAGCAGAGCCTCCATTTTAATCAGGTGGCACAACAGAAAAGGGATGGGTGCCAACGCGGACCATGACATTTATCTTAAAAAATAGGAGTGGATCTATAACTTAACATTTACCAGACTTGGATTTCATTAATAAATGATTAAGTGCTGGAATGTAGCCAACGATAAGTGTTTCAGTGCAACTGTTGGTAACCTGACAGCTTCCTTGTGTCCACAGTGTTACTATAAAGGACAGTGTAGCCTATAGATTTTATTCTGTGCTAAGGATAAATCCACAATGTCTGGAGATAACTCTCTGTCCATACATTGATGACAGATTGATCATAAAAGCACATTCAAGATCATGTTTGGGTAAAAAACTAATAGCCTATCTACCTAGTATTTTGATGTTTCTAAAGACGTAAGTGCTTATATTGACAGCATGAATGAGAAAATTAACGGTGGGTCAGACAAGCTGCTTCAGGAGGGGAGGAGTCAGAGAGAAACTGACAGTTGTCCAACTTATCCTGCGAAGAACCATGGCTCAGGGTGGGTGGCGATCTGCCTCGACTGCTGCTGCGTTCCATTTACCTCGGAAGTTGAAGGCCGGAGCTGGAAATGACGTCACACCCAAGTTAATGGCGTTCCAGTTAACAAGTCGGACAACACTGCTCGGCCAGCAATTGTTTACAAATGGCCAGGTTAGCTATTGATTCACCGGTTCATTATTATGAATTGTGCGGTATTTACTCACACTAAACACTGTAGCAACACGTCCACAGACAGCTGTTGGACAGCACTTTGTGTACGAACATTTCTATGAGTCACAAGTACACAGAAGTGCTAATAAACAGTATAAAATACAGCTTTCACCAACTGTTGATACCCCGACAGCCATCTTGGATCACGACTTCCCAAGTCGGAAATCCAATTTAAGGGGCTGTTCCCTTTGAAATTTTGAACTTTGAACTCGGAAATTCCGACTTCCCATGTCAAATGGAACGCACCATAGTTGAAGGAGAGAAAGAGCGCTATTGATTCAGCGTCTGTTAGGACTGCACCACAGTTTTGTTCCATCCTCAGCCCAGTGTCAACATCCACTGGAAGCTTCTCATAAGTGTTTCAGTAGCAAAGCGGTACCCCACATTATTGACTTGTTAATTTATTCTTTTTGTGCTTTTGTGCTCTTGACGTCTGCACGGCTGCATATCCCACAGGGGGCATGTCAGAATCTGAGCGTTTTTGCCAGCCTGATTTTGCTCACATGTTTAGATTTTGTTGATTTGGTAATGAGTGCTTGCTTTTTGTGCTTCTGCTATGATTAAGTAGGCTACGTTGTTAAAAAATTTTTTTGTCTGTTTTAACCGTGTTTATTGATGTTTTACAATTTTATTTTGAAAATTTACCGCATTCTTTATGCTGCGTCTCACTTCCTGCCTGGTTCAATCTGCTTTATGCTGCTTGACGTGGCTTCCGTCAGAAACTGGACTGGCTACCTATTCTCTGCAGTGCGGAGATCCGGTCTGGGAGGCTTCTCGGATGCGCTGTGGCCGCATCTGGTGGACTCAAGCATTAACTAGAATGGCCACAATTAGCTCTGGCAACCGCGATGCAGCTGTAACACCATGCTTAAGCCTACTCTTAAATGTGGAGATGGTGTCTGCCTCCTGAACCCAAACTGGAACCTGGTTCCACAGGAGAGGAGCTTGATAGCTGAACGCTCTGGCTCCCATTCTACTTCGGAGACTATCAAATGCAGCGCTGAGATCTAATAAAACCAGTGTAGAGACAAGTCTGATGCATTAGGAGGTCATAAGTAATTTTCACCAGCGCTGTTTCTGTGCACTCTAAATCCTGACTGATTTACACTGTGAAGTATCACCAAATGTTTATTTGAATTCACAAAGACTGTGAAGTAAAAACGAGTTGTTTTGTAGATGTTTAGTGGTGAATGCTAATGACATGTATTATCAATGATAAACCACCCTAAGATGTTTCAGAGGGTACAAGTGCTCTTAAGTGTGTGTATGTCTGTGTGAGTTTGAGTGTGTGTGAGGGGCGTTAATGGATGCTGATAAGCCACCAGGAGGGCAACACTGATAAGCTGCTGCATGTTAACTCATAGTCTACAATGTGTGTGTGTGTGCATGTGTATATACATATAATCAATATCATGTATTATGTACAGAATGTATTATAGGTGTAAACTAAGGTCATTTTTTAGACTCCTGCATGTTTACATGTGTTTTATCAACAACAATGATGACGAGGTTCCCTCGTTTTCTCTTTTCCTTCTCATACACTGTCACTGTCCTCCTTCTTTCTCTGTAGATAGACAGAAAAGGTGGAGCTAAAGGGAACCTCTACTATAAAGGAGGGGTACACGCTGTCCACGAACACGCTTCTTTATCCAACGTGCACATTTTTACATTGTTTATCAACCAAATCTCAACAGCTTTTTCCCGTGTTTCGTTGGCACATTTTACATTGACCATGCTGACTTTCACATGGATGTGTCCACAGTTAACGTGCAGGAAAATGGTAAGAACTATTTATTTGCCAGTTATCAGCATAAAAAAGATGTTACAAGGTCATTGTATTTTGCAATTCAAAATTGTAGGAGAGATTATAGCTTGGGAAAAGTTAGACAAATGCCATATTAAAAAAGGTCTTAGTACTTCAAAATAAGATTAGGGATAATAGGCTATATAAGTATAGATTATTATTGCCAAAAAAGAAAAAGAAAAAGTAAAAAATGAAAAGAAATTAGAGCTGAAAATGGTTTAGATGTCTGCAGATGTGTTCAGGAATGGCAGTCTTAATATATTAACATCTAATTAGTATCTGGTGATGCAAAGTTTTTAGGTTTCTTTTATATATATATATAATAGTTTGTGTATATTATGTAAACAACACCCCCCAAACAACTTAAACCTAAAACTGAATATTCATGAAAAGTCTTTTGCAAGGCATGCATTATAGAAACAAGCTAAATATATAAAATAAATATTTATAACATTAATTTCAGCTATCAAAATTCACCATATATCATATTCTACTTTAATGTAACTACTACAAAGCTAATACTGCCTTTCAACCTAACGTAAATTAAATACCAACAAATAAAGCCATTCAGTAGTATAAGCTAATTGGCTAATTCAGGTATGTGTGACAAAATAAATAAACAAATATATTTATAAACAAATTTCTGGCTTCAAAGTGCATTGACCGGCCATTACTCTGCAAGTCAGTGGGGCCCCTTGTTGATGGATCATACAGTTGGAGTGTCACCCTGTAGTGTGGTCCCGCACAAGGCACAGCACTTTAATGCACTAATAAAGAACTTTAATACTTTAAATTAGACTTGATTGCATGTAATGGCACTTTAATGTTTGAACAGCACTTTACTGAGTAAAACTGCACTTTAATGACAAGGCATAAGCACAGCAGCTTACACTCTACAATAAATTACTGTCAACTCATAATTGATTTACAGTTCTTGACCTGGTCTGTAAAACATAATGTTTGTCTTTTGTATTGTAGTATACTGTATCCTAAAAGTTCTCTTATTGTTTAATGATTATGTTGTTGTCTTTTTTTAATTGACATGTACTGACCAGGGACTACAGATGAAAAAATAGCCTTTAGGCTAAATCTGGCACATTTTCATTGATGCTAGCAGAAATGTTCATTAATGTGCACCCTTCCTTTGAAAATAAAAAATAATAAATGTTACAACAAATCTAATGAGCTACAATGGCTTCCCCCATTTTGGACTCTCCAGCTCATGGGCGTGGCAAAACAACCAACAGGAAGTCGGCCATTTTGGATTAGATGATCATTTTGGGCGATTTACAGACTTCATACCTTAACCTCTTCCTCAGGAATTAGTCCGATTGACTCCAAATTTTTCGCTGTGCAGTCTAAACCCATGGTTAACCCTAACCCTTCTCTAGGCAATGTAATTATGCGTCTGAAGATGGTCTACAAAAAGCTTTGACACTGCGCCCCGTGTTGTTTTAATGCAAGCCATCTAAAGGTGGACAACACTGTGGAAAACTTTCCAACCGCAACCCAACATTCACTCAAAGTCATAGCGCCAACTGCTGGCAACGAGGTCACGTTTTACGCTATGAGCTACTCCTAGTTGGCTATATCAACTTCAAAACTCTCCCATGACACAGGAAGTTGTTGTAACATCAGTGTATATGCTCAGATCTGTACAAAATGTAACACTTTAGTAAGAGTCACACCCTGAACACATCTACATGCTAACATTCACATATAGTCATAGCGCCACCTTCTGGCAACACCTACATATACGAAATTTCTGTGGCACATGCATCATATCCAGACGTACCAAAAAGCCCTAGTGATGCCCTAAACCCAACAGGAAGTTGGCCATTTTGAATATTATGGTCATTTTTGAATGATTTACACACTCTGTATTTTAACGAACTCCTCCTAGAGATTCAGTCCGACCGATTTCAGATTTTCGCTGTCTACTCTAAACCCACTGACGATTAAAATTGTACAAACGGTGAGTTTTCGTGGAAAGGTGTGCCCGTGGCGTGGCATCCAAAATTGAGGATTAGCCACGAAACAGGAAGTTGTTGTAACTTCAACAATGCTCACATATGCATCAAACTTTACATGTTTGATAAGCGTCCCGCTCTGAACACATCTACTACCTAATTTTTACCCATAGTCATAGCGCCAAATGTTGGCAGCAGAAAGTGACTATTTACGCAGTGATGAACAACTTCTTGCAGGTTGGCTAAATCTAATTCAAAACTATCTCAGAAAACCCACTGATGATGCCATGTTGTAAAGCATCCATGGCGTGGCGGTAAAGTTCCATGCTTTGCCATGAAACAGGAAGTCATTTCAACTTTACTCTACATTAGTGTTTCTCAACGGGGGCGGTACCGCCCCCCAGGGGCATTCCGAGGACGATGGGGGGCGCTGGAGGCAATATTTTGGGGGGGGGTTTGTTGGTTGGAAATTCTAAGGCGAGTTTACGCTTAAGATTCACAACAATAACAGTTTAAACTTTAAACTACTTGCAAAAAACCGTGGTCTGCCACATTAAAACCTGCCAGTTTAGCCCACTGCGACTGGACGAGACTGAATTTCTTCTCCATCAGCTACTTGTGGTGCAGCTTCGTGCTGCCTTCACGGGAATGGGAAGTCAGAGTATCATCTGTAAAGTTTTATCCACAATTTTACTGTGTAAACTCTGGAAAATTGACGCTCTGTTTCTTGGTGGAAAAGTGCTTCTTTCTCTGAGGAATACACTGTGAACATCTTGTTGTCGCAGTGGTTACACATTTATAAGAGGGATATTCTGCTGTCGGACTCACCCTGAAAGCAACTTCGCTGCGACACCAGCGAGTGACGTGGACCCACCTCGCGCTGTGAGTCGCAGACAGTTTGTGCCAAAGCGGACATATACTGTAGTTTCAGTAGGCTATAAAAATGTAACGTTAAAAACTGAAGCCCTGTCTTGCTCTGTTGGGGATTGTAAGCGGCACTTTATCAGAGGTGCTGAAGTTAACATGTGTGGAATTATTCGTGAGCTTTCTGTCTGATCACAGCAAGGTTTGAACATGAGCAGATAAGTTACAGTGTTTCCCGTACGTTCATTTATTTGTGGCGGCCTGCCACAATATCAGTGCTACACATTGATCTTCGATTTTTTTTACTAGGCCTATATAAAATCGTATTTGAGCTGCAGGCAGCGGATATTCACGCAGCAAATCCTCTTGCTTGTCTCTCTCATCCGTCCCTCGCTCTCTCTCCCTCTCTCCCTCGTTAACACAGCTGCACAAATCTGTCCAACACAACGCCGTCAATGTCGGAGACCCAGCTATTAAAAGTTATTAGCAAGCATGTAAGGAGCCTAGCTAAGAATACAGCTGGGTTGTGAAGGCTAGCATGCTGTATCTGCGCCAAAGTTACACTATCATTCTGTGGGAAACACTGAGTTATGATAAGTTATTAACAGATGAGCTAATAAAGTCCAGTCAATAACTGAATTAAAACGGATTAATTTATTACTGAGATGAAAAGAGGCCACAAACAAATTTAAAAAGGTTACTTCCCCACAAAAGAGGAGGTAAGACTTAATCATGTGTGTTGACTCAGCAGGGATGATATTAAATAAGTTGATCTACAGGAGAAAAATATTTAAAAGCAATAAGAATGCCTGAGAGCCTCACTACATTATATTCTATTGTAATATATTTTGAATTGTCACCTGCCACCTGAATTTTTAGACATTTCCACAGATAGACATTGGTGCAGAAAAGGCAGAAATTGGAGGAGAAACTTTCACCAGAATGCAGGAAATCAAGTGTTTAATACTCAAAATCTTCTGGGGGAGGACCCCCATACCCCCCACGTATTAAGTGCCCCATCCAAGAAAACAGTATCTGGCTTCACACCCAGTTTCTGGGAGGAAAATCCACTTATTAGTTAAATATAAGTACTTTTCACATGGCTTTTTTGTTACCTTTTCCATGTTTTTAATAACAATAGTAACAATAAAAAAAAATCAACAATATTCAGGGCAAATAGCAAACATCTTTTTTGATGGGGGCGGTAAGGGACCTAGATAATGGATAGGGGTCCGCTGGCCCAAAAAAGGTTGAGAACCACTGATCTACATGCTCAAATCTGCTCAAAGCTGCTAGCAGCTTCAATTTCCCTTATCATTCATTGGAAACCATGAAACAATTATCATTTTCTTTATTTCTCAGTAATTGTGTCTGTAATACGTAGTCAAAAATATGAGACGTATTTTTTCCACTTCAGTGTCCCAGTTTATACATCCATTGAACAGATTAGTGTCTCATTATTTTATTTACCTAAACCTAAATCTAACCTTAGCCCTAAATCCAAGTTGTAGCCCTTAAAAGCATCTAAAAGGAATGAGGACTAACTAAAACTGTCTTACCTCAATTGAGTTGAAACTCAAAATGCTGAAGGTACTCGGAAATTGTTAAATCTAATCTCTGTCTCTCTCCAAAACTCAGGTAGAATTAATGATATGACTGAATTAGAAGTCCCAGGCGTGGGGGAGCATCCCCCGCCGTACATGATCTTTGTGGTAGTCTTCCTCTTCTTCCTTACCGGACTGTTCGGCTTCCTCATCTGCCACCTGCTGAAGAAGAAGGGCTACCGCTGCCGCACCGGAGACATGGACGATGAAGAGGAGGAGGAGGAGGAGAAGCTTGGAGGAAATAAAGATGGTGAGTTGATCCAAAAAAGAGGTCACAAGTACTTAACCTATTTTACACTCCCTTCATAACAGCAGCAAGGAGAGTGATTTTTACAAAACATAGCCTATAGCCTAATGTTAATAAAATGTAATAAAGTAAATCCCTACTTTTGAACTGGCATATGTATTTATAAGAGCAGTAGCCTATTATTCAGTATTTTTAAAAACGTTACGTTGCACGCCACTCTCTCCCGACGAGTGCAGCAGCCGGTTTCACGTTGCTGTGCTGCTTTAGCAGATGCTTCAATAAATTAGGTTGAAAGCTTGTCGCACAGCATTTATCACGGACAACAATGTTCTTTGCATCTTACGCTGTGACACAAGATTTGGCAGTAGCTACATACAGCCTCTCTCCCTCATTATTCCTTTAGTTTTTGGCTAACAGCTGATGAACAATATAAGCCCAGTTGCCGCTGAGCTGCCATACAGTCACGCATTCACGTCAAGGATGGTGTGTTCAGTAATGCAATAATGCAGCATTACTGTAATAATATTACTTTTTTGGGAAAGTAATCCGTTACACTGCTTAGTTACTGGGAAAGTAATATTACTTTCCATCTGCCCTACATGCAGGGGATGAGCAGTGTTTATTTCTGCAGTGTTGTTTTACAGATATAACATGACAGAGAACACACAGACCTATGTGGGCTTCTAAGTCTGTGTCACAACTCTTGATACATCAACTCTCTGATACTTAAAACGTAAAGATACTTGTACTATACTTGAGTGTTTTATTTTCATACAACTTTCTACTTCTACTCCAGTAGGCCTACATTACAGAAAATTTAGGGGCGCACCAATCAACCTGCAACACAATTTTTCACATAAACTACAATGTAGTGTTTGATTTTAGTTCACAGTCACACTTTAATTGAATTGGGATTAAACAAATGCACATACTGGAAGTTCTGGTGCTGTTTCATTTGTTTCATCTGTCTCGGCATGTTTATGTTATAAGCTGCTAACCGTCATGTATCTAGTGTATTACTAAATATTATAAAATTAAATTATATATTGTAATGTTAGTATAATATACAGGTTGCACTTTAAAGAATGTTAGGCTATTAGTTGAGAGATTCAACAATTCAATAACAAATGTTTCACGAGTAAAACCGTTTTTTACTCGTGAAACACCAAAACACCACTGTGGTTAAGATTTCATTAGGGCTAATGTTAGTGTATTCATTTTAAGTTCAGATCATAGAATAGGCTACAATATAGCTTACAGATGGTATAATAATAATTCCAGTTGGACAAAACAGTTGCGTTTTTGTGCGTTGTTTGTCCGTCATTCAGTAATTGTGCAAGATAAATACACATGGTGGTTAGTCTCTGTAATTTGTTTGTGTACAAAGTACTAACATTTCAATAATAAAAACCATCCATACAGAACAACGAGCTTAACATTTCAAAAGTTTGGTCTCTTCACGAAAAGTGACTTTGATGAGCTACATCCTGCATGTGGCTGGATGAGAGGCACCCAAGCTGTCTCTGCTGACAGAAAATAGCAGTCAGGGGAGAACAGGAACAGGTGAGAGTCGCGAAGTGCCCAGAGAACCCGATATGGAGAGCGCAGAGAAGAATAGCTTGGGAGAAGTGCTGGTACACAAGAAAAAGTCCCGGTACGCAAACGAGTAAAATGTAGCTCTCCCATCAGTCAAACCAACGCAGCAGCAGGTTTATAAATCCAGTGCCCGCTACTTGTACAGCGGCTGTGGATGGGAGGAAGATGTCGTATTTAATTTTATTTAAAGATGTCGGGCACCAAACGCATGGCTCAACACAGAAGGGCTAACTCCTCAGGTCAAGACTTACATCTGAAGGATAGACAGAGAAGATGGATGGTTTGAAAGAAGTGTCAAGGAAGCCATTTTCACCCGGGTTGAGAAGCCGTCGCTGAACGGAGGAGGGGGTCTCACCATCACTTCCCAAGAAACTTAACAAGCATTTCCTCTTGGCCTCAGGTGAAGATACTAACGATGGTCGTTCAGTCTTGGCCATGGGTAGTCCTAATGACCATGACGACTGTCGTTACCACAGCCAGGAGCACGAACGAACCAGCAGTATCCACGATCCTAACTAACAATCCCACAGTGGTTAAATTGCTGAGTTTCCCTGTCAGTCAGTCAGAACTGAAGAAGTCTCTTGGATGAGGGACAAAACGGCTTCTAGTAGCCTATCTTCAACCAAGTTGGAGGTACTCAAGTAACTTTTGAGTAAATTGTACTTGTCAGAGTAATTTTAATGCATCATACTTGTACTCTTATTTGAGTAGTTTTTAAGAGAAAAATCGTCATCATCACTCACTTTTACTCTGCTACATTTGGCGCACTACTTTGCTACTTATTTATTTACCGTAGCTGATATTAAGGCTACAGATTAAAATTTAGGGCACCGTGCAGCCAGCCTGATCTCATCCCAGGGCGTCCGATACCGCCATTTTGTAAGGCTTCTCAAAGCGTCGGTATTTGACACCTTGGGATGAGACCAAGTTTTGGTTGTGAAGTCAGTAGGCTATACACCATGCTGACACTGAGCTGATAGAGAGCAGTGTCTGTTTTGTTAATGTTGTGTGTTTAATGTGTTTAATAATAATAATAATAATAATAATCCTTATTTGTAGAGCACTTTTCAAAAACAAGTTACAAAGTGCTTTAACAAGTGTAAAGAATAATACAAAAAAAAAAAACAAGATAAGAGCATGAAAAATTAATATAAAATTAGTAAAATACAATAAAATAAAAGGGATAAAATAAAGTCAAATAAGATCGGGAAAGGCTCTCCTATAAAAGTATGTTTTAAGAAGGGACTTAAAAGAGTTCACTGACTCAGCCGACCTGATTTCCTCGGGCAGGCTGTGCCAGAGCCTCGGGGCCCTGACAGCAAACGCTCTGTCCCCTTTAGTTTTCAGTCGAGACTCTGGAACAGACAACAGACCTCTGCCCGAGGATCTCAAGGTACGTGCTGGTGTGTATGGGACTAAAAGTTCAGAAATATAACAAGGCGAGAGGCCATGAAGAGCTTTAAAAGTAATCAATAGAATTTTAAAGTCAATTCTAAAACATACTGGGAGCCAGTGTAATGAAGC
>NC_060168.1:5698895-5716164 GCF_021292245.1 Micropterus dolomieu | reverse complement strand
TTGATGACATTTTAAATTTTTCCTATACATGCTCACTAGCCCACCACCACGACCACTGACCCTCGGTTGACTAAAACAATCATATTGAGGCGGACACAGTTCAGCTAGCTGGCTATAGTCATTCATTTGCAACCAGGATTCAGTTAAAAACATAAAATCTAGATTTGCAGACAAGATAAAATCATTTAAGATAAAAGTCTTACTTGAAAGTGATCTCACATTGAAGAGAGCCATTTTAAATGAGTTTGTTCTGGGTGCTGGAGTTGGTGCAGTTGTCCTAATCCTTAAGAGATTACTATTATTTCTGTGTGGGATGTGCACATTTCAGTTTACTGGTCTATGCGTGATGATGACAGGAATAGAAGTCTGTGGAACAGCGCTGGGAGCAGACGGCTTTACATGCCAGCAGGTGGAGACAGTTGTTTGTGGCAGTGAGCCAGAGATCTGTTCAGTGAGCGGTGGAGTGTCCAGGTGTGCTGCATAATAAATACCTACACACAGTATATCATGCTTAAAAACTCCTCCTGTGTAAATATTCAAGCTAACGGTGTATGAGCAGTCTGCATTTAACTAGTCATGCTCATTGGTATAGCCTGATGAAGACATCAAATTATGCACACACAGGAAAAGCCAATCTACCTTTGTCGCATCCACATTCCATGTGGATTTAATGTTTCAACCGCAAATGACCTCAGGTCCTGTATTTAATAGGCAATAAATTATGAAACATAACAGCATTATCTCCTAATTTGATTTGTTTGTCAAACTGTAATTTAAGATCGGAGAAGCGGGAAGTTGAGGAAACAGGCGTTTAACAAAATGAGATGTCCTTTCCTCCGAGCGACGTCTATTAAATATGACCTGTTGGACAGCTGCCTCATCTGTCCACTGTTTAAGCTGTGACCTCTAGCAGGCCAGCTTTTGGCACTAAAGGCTACAGATCATATTTTTAAAATCCAGAAACATGTCTCTCAATATTATAACAGGTAGAAACATCTGAATCAGAAGGAGCTTTATTGTCAAGTAGTGTTTTACACATATGAAGAATTTGCTGTGCTGATAAGGTGCTACACAACAAACATACAGTCAACATAAATAAATGTAGAAATGTATAAATATGGAATAGAAGAACAACGTTGCAGATATATATGTGCATTATTCTGGGTCTGTGCCGTGCAGAAGTAAGGCAACGGAAGAGAATATTGTGTACATATAAATATATAAACTGACAAAATAAAAATATACAACAAAGATCAACAACAAATATGTGCGACATGCCAGGTCTGTGCCCGACACGAGATGAAACAGTATTTACATGTGCAGAGATATTTGTATCATTTGCAAGGGGGGAGTGTCAGTGTGGGACCCGGGCCTTGTTAATGAGGCTAGTTGCAGACGGGAAGAAACTGTCACGATTAGAGGAGGCAGGTTGTAGGACCCAAACGCAGGACACAGAGCGGAGCAGGTATAGTTCAACGGGGGTTTATTGAGGGAAAACAAACTAAAGGCGAGCACACTTACTGACAGAGTGGCTGGTTAACAGAGTCCAAAAAACAAGGTGATCCTAACAGAAATCCAAAGGTACAGGGAGACAAGACAAGCAAGGCTGGTTACAGGCAGGCAGACAGGCAGGCAGGCAGGCAGGCAGGCAGGCAGGCAGGCAGGCAGGCAGGCAGGCAGGCAGGCAGGCAGGCAGGGAGTACACGCACGACAGACTGAGGGGGGGTGTGTAACATGAACAATGACCGGACAACGACAAGACAGAAACACCAGGTATATATACACAAGGACTAACGAGCAGGGCGGGAGCAACACAGGTGACAGACATGAGACTAACGAGGCAGAGAGAGAGCAGAGGAAAACAGAGACTTGACATGACAAGCAGATCTGGGGCAGAGTGCATAAGCGACAACACAGAAACGCACACATGTTACAAAATATCAGAACACAGAACTAGAACACAGTACAGAGCTTAACAGAGAACACAAGACCCGGAGTAAACACTAAAGACATGAACTAAAGTACGAGACTAAGAACATGATATGGAATCAAAGACCAACTAAATAACAGATAATGAACTGACTACACAATAACTCAGAGGAACTCAAAACACAACTATATAGCAGATACTGGACACTAGACAGGACAGAACCCAAAACTCAACATACTAAGGCAGATACTAAACTCAAAAGTGCAACACAAAAGGATGGCCAACCGGCAGAGCGTGACAGAAACTGTTTTTGTGGCGAGACGTTTTGGTCCTGATGGACCGCAGCCTCCTGCCAGAGGGGAGAGTCTGAAACAGTTTGTGTCCAGGGTGGGAGGGATCAGCTGCAATCTTTCCTGCTCACCTCAGAGTCCTCGAGGAGTACAGGTCCAGAAGAGACGGAAGATTGCAGCCAATCACCTTCTCTGCAGAGCGAATGATACGCTGCAGCCTGCCCTTGTCCCTGGCAATGGTAGCAGCGTACCAGATGGCAATGGAGGAGGTGAGGATGGACTCAGTGATGGCAGTGTAGAAGTGCACCATCATTGCCTTTGGCAGGCTGAACTTCTTCAGCTGCCGCAGGAAATACATCCTCTGCTGGGCCTTCTTGGTGAGGGAGGTAATGTTCAGCTCCCACATGAGGTCCTGGGAGATGATGGTGCCCAGGAAGCGGAAGGAGTCCACAGTGGTGACCGGGGAGTCACAAAGGATGATGGGGGAGGGTGGGGCTGGGCTCTTTCTAAAATCCACAACCATCTCCACTGTCTTCAGAGCGTTGAGCTCCAGAATGTTGTGGCTGCACCAGGTCACCAGATGGTCGATCTCCCACCTGTAGGCGGACTCATCCCCACCAGAAATGAGCCCAATGAGGGTGATGTCATCTGCAAACTTCAGGAGCTTGACGGACTGGTGACTGGAGGTGCAGCTGTTGGTGTACAGGGAGAAGAGAAGGGGGGAAAGAATGCAGCCTTGAGGGGAACTGGTGCTGATGGGTCTGGAATCAGAGACATGTTTTCCCAGCTTCACATGCTGCTTCCTGTCCGTCAGGAAGTCAGTGATCCACCTGCAGGTGGAGTCAGGCATGTTCAGTTGAGAGAGCTTGTCCTGCAGCAGGGACGGGATCATGGTTTTAAAAGCAGGGCTGAAATCCACAAACAGGATCCCGGTGTAGGTTCCTGGGGAGTCCAGGTGCTGGAGGATGTAGTGAAGGGCCATGTTTACTGCATCATCTACAGACCTGTTGGCTCTGTAGGCGAACTGCAGGTGGTCCAGGAGTGGGTCTGTAATGGATTTTAGGTGGGACACCACAAGGCATTCAAAGGACTTCATAACCACAGAGGTCAGGGCGACGGGTCTGAAGTCATTTAGTCCCGTGGTCCTTGGTTTCTTGGGGACAGGGATGATGGTGGAGGATTTGAAGCAGGCTGGCACATGGCATGTCTGCAGTGAGGTGTTAAAAATGTCTGTGAACACCAGAGACAGCTAATCAGCACAGTGCTTCAGGGTGGATGGGGAGACAGAGTCCGGCCCAGCTGCTTTGCGGGGTTTCTGCCTCCTGAAAAGCCCGTTGACTTCCCTCTCTGTGATGGAGACAGGAGAGGTGGGAGTGGAGCTGGCCAGGCCTGAGGAGGGAGGGGAAGAAGTGGTGGACTGGGGCTGAAGCTGGGCGGAGGAGTCACGGGGGATGGTGTCTGCAGCACTGGTTCTGCTCATTTGCCAGGCGAGAATTGTTTATGGAGTGGAGGACTTTGGGTTTATAGTTTGTGATCTGTCTGAACCCCCTCACGACAGAAGTGGCGTCATTTGCACAGAACTGGTCCTTTAACCTCTCTGAGTACAGTCGTTTAGCTTCTTGCACCTCCCTGCTAAACTTAACTTAACCTTAGCTCTCTGAGCTTAGCTGTAAACCTCGGTTTGTCATTGTTATAACTCACCCTGATCCGTGTTGGAATGCAGCTGTCCTCACAGAAGCTGATGTAGGACGTCACAGCCTCTGTAAACTCATCCAGATTGTTGGTAGCATTTTTAAAAACATCCCAGTAAGTGCAGTCCAAACATGCCTGGAGGTCCTCAACAGCTTCACTAGTCTACTTCTTTGATGTCCTCACTACAGGTTTACAGAGCTTTAGTTTTTGCCTGTAAGCAGGAATCAGATGGACCATCACGTGATCAGAGTGTCCCAGTGGAGCGCGTGTGACGGCGTGATAGGCACTGCTAACTGTGGTGTAGCAGTGTTCCCCTCTCTGGTTGGACACTATAAACTGTCTGTATTTGGGGAGTTCTTGGCTGAGATTTCCCCTGTTAAAGTCAGTGAGAACAATAACAAGGGGGTCCGGGTTTGTCTGCATCACACACAGTATCTGGTCGGTTGTTTTGCCGGAGAGTTCTGTGTCGCGGTTTGCTCTGTACAGTTGGAAGCCTGCCAGCTGCAGCGCAGAGTCCGGTATCAGTTCAGACAGCCAGGTCTCCATGGAGGTTGCCACACATCAACCCTGAGGAATATACATCATCAGTGACGACTTACATCGCCAAATGTGTTGATGATCACTAAAATGATAGAATCATTCCCCAGTCAGAAGGCCTGGATGAATGGAGAGGTGAGGGCTGCTTTTCGGTTGATAAAAAAGCTTACAGCACCACCAGGTAAGACTGAAAGCTGGCATCAAGGAGGCAAAGTGGAGACATCAGCAGAGACTGGAGAGAGACCTCAACACCAACACCACCAAAGATATGTGGCAGGCCATCAAAAACATCACAGGCTACAAAAGCAGGAGCTCCCCCATCATGTGTGAAGCCACATTACCAGATGACCACTGCCCTCCACTCAGCCGTCACACTCCTTGAGAGAAACAACACCTACATCAGAATGCTGTTTGTGGATTTCAGCTCAGCATTCAACACAATCTCCCCATGAAACTGATCAGCAAACTCAGCACTCTGCAACTGGATATTAGATGTCACAAACAGACCCCAGTCAGAACCTGACATGGTCATCTCACATTTCCAGCGAAGCCCTCATTCTGCTGTTGCCCGGAAGAGCCGGAGTCGTACGGCTCCTGCTCTTCCCTGGCCCCGGTGATTGCCGACCTCGAGGCGTGGGACCCTGACCCCGAGGTAGCCTTCTCCGGCGAGGATTCCATTCTGCTGTCGGCCTCCACTTCCCTGCCTTCCATCGGCGGCCTCATCAGAGAGCTTCCTGCCATCATCCAGAGGCGGCTGCACACTGTCAGCTGTCTGTTCTCATCACCAACGTGGAAGGTTTTTCAGACCAAGGTTTCAGTCCGTTCCCCCTGCGGGAGCACCTCCTCGCGGCGTTCTTTGATGTGAAACCAGCTCAGGTGGCGACCGCACAGCGTCCCCTTCTGGCTTCTCCGGAACCGCAGTGGGTGGCCCGTTTCGCCAACAGAGCCCACCAATGTGCCGTCCAGAACTCAGTCTCTGCCAACAACATGGCGCTGATTGCTTCCTCTTTCACAAAGCTAGCAGCTAACTCCACCACCATGACGGAAGAAGAAAAGGATGAAATCAGCAAAGGGGCCAGCCCGCAGATCACGAAGTGCGCTGCTGCGGCCGTCACCATTGCTGTCGGGTCAGCCATGGAAAATTCCCTGGAGGGGGGATAACCTCTCTCATGCGTAAGACGCGATCAGGAGTTATCTGCTGAGCAGCAGTGCCTGGAGAGTTTAGGTCTCTCCCTGGCAGTGTTGTGCACAATCCAGGGGTCGAAAGCCGCTTCTACTCAGTCCTCTTACTCCTCCAAATGGTCGGCGTACCAATGCTGGTGTTTGGACCAGCAGTTGGACCGCGTAGCTTGTTCGCTGCTGGGGGTGCTTTCATTCCTCCAGCTGCTCATGGACAGAGGCCTGGCGTTCAGTACAGTTAAAACCTACACGGCCGCCATGTCTAGCGGGTTCGCTTACCCGCTAGCGAAGCGTTTCCTCTCTCTTTCTCTCCTTTCTCTTTTTCCTCCCCCCCATGGGTCTGAGGATGAAGCCATGTCTCACCTCCTCTGCTTGGCTGCCTGGCGCCATTCACAGCGCCTGTTGGTGCAGCGCCTGTCTCACTGGCTGTGCAAGGTTATCTCACAGGCCTATGTGTCAGCCGGTGTATCTCCCCCGGACGGCATCAGGACACACTCCACGAGAGGCATCTCCTCCTCTGTGGCATTGCACAGTGGAATGTCGGTGGACGACATCTGCACGGCGGCCTCCTGGTATTCCCCGTGCTCTTTCGTCCGTTTCTACCTGCGGGATGTCTCCCGATTCTTGCCGACTCACTCAGTACTGAGCGTTCTGTCCGAGTGATTATCCTCTGCGAGTGCGCAGTGTGCTTCTCCCATCTGGACAGTGGGGAGCGGTCGTCAATCCTTGGTCCATCCAGTAGCTTTGTCTTTATGATGGTCGGGTCAAGGCTTATTTTAGGATTAGTGGGGGACAGTTTGTTGCAGTCTCTGGACAGTCCAAGCAACTGTAAACTTCTGTCACCACAACTGAGGGCCTGTCTCTCCATTCATTTGATTGGACAATGAAAAAAGACACGATCCTCCAGGGAGCATTTCAACTGTTCAAAAGTTACCCGAAACGTTTTGTTGCAGTTATTGCTGACATACTCAGCATTGACTGCCTGTTTTTAATAATTTAATTATGTTTTTGGACTTTCTTTTGAGGACCTCATAAAAATGTTATTACCTTATGGCTTCACAGTCAATGTTCTGCAGCCATACTGAAAGTATTTAAGTATGTGCTATATATGTTGAATAAATGTTGTATGGAAAAACTTGCATCACTTGCAAACTTTAATTAGTTTTCACTAATAAACTGTCATCTAAGTGTAATATTTTTGTGGAGACATTGCATTGTCTTAAGGCAAAGAGGGAGAGCCACAATTTTAAAAAGTAGCCTTAAGTACAAAGATAAGTGATGGAGCACACATCTGAAATGTTTGATGAAGTCCCACCCACCAATGAAAGGAAATATTGAGTAATAAATTCGTATTTTTGTTTTGATAAAAAAAAAACGAAAAAAATGAAAAATCAAACTGAATGTTGGTTTTTTTGTTTCAGGCCCAAAATTGAAAAAACGGAAAAACGACCCGTTTCTGGTTTCTGCCTTTGTTAATTATACCAAAAAAACAAACGGTTAAAACGTACCTTGGTCCAAAATCGGACCATTATTTGAATGTGGTTTAGTCGTTTTTCGTTTTTGGATTCAGAAACCAAAAACGGGTGAACGAGTCTTTTTTTCCGTTTCTTCGTTTCTGGTTTAAAACGACAAACGAAAAAAAAGGTGGTTTTCTCATTTGTTCGTTTATTGGTTCAAACGAAAAAACAAACTATCAGAATGTACACGGACCGTACACAGACCAGCCATCCCCAAATTGTTTCCACAAAGTTAGGAGCATGAAATTGTCCAAAATGTCTTGCACTGGAACTAAGGGGCAAAACCCAAACCGTGAAAAAAAAACCCACACCATAATCTCCCTCCACCAAACTTTACACTAGGCCCAAAGCAAGTACCGTTCTCCTGGTAACCCCCAAACCCAGACTCATCCATCAGATTGCCAGACAAAGAAGCGTGATTCGTCACTCTCGAGAACATGTCTCCACTGCTCTAGTGTCCGGTGCTTCACACCACTGCATTCAATGCTTTGCATTGCACTTAGTAATGTAGGATGCAGAGGCTCGGCTGTGGAAACGCATTCCATAAAGGTCTCTACGCACTATTCATCAGTGATGAGCTATTCCAAAGGCTACATGATGTTTGAAGGTCTGTAGCTATTGACTCTGCAGAAAGTTGTGCACCTCAGCTGACCCTGCTCTGTGATTTTATGTGGCTGAGTTTATATTTCCCATTCGCTTCCACTTTGTTATACCAGTAACAGCTGACCGTGGAATATTTAGTAGTGAGGACATTTCATGAATGAACTTGAACACAGGTGGCAGAGGGGTCTCCCAATACTTTTGGCAATATAGTGGGCAATATAGTGGGTGTGTGTGTACATATGTGTATTTTTTCTCTCTTTGGCAGCAATAATCCACCATAATTGTTATTATTATTAAAGTCACGTAATAATGCCCGAACTCACTCCGCAAAATTGCTTCCCTGCAGCAATATCTTACCACAAATCTTATAATCTACTATGTTCTTACTTGGTAATCCCTCATGTTTACTCGTAGTTTTGTCTCTTTTTAATTTTCTTCTCTCCCATGTTATGTTATTACAATTGTAATTTTAAAAAATTGTCCTTTTAAAGGGATAACCAACATTGTTGGTTGACAGACATTTCCGGTGGGGCGTTTGGCTAGAAGGACTGCACTATTTCAAAGGTGTGGGTTTAATCTGTTTGTTGTTCTGCTATATTTCAGAAGAGGATGAAGAGAACCAGGATACAGTGGAGCAGATCCTCAAATGCATTATTGAAAATGAAGGTGACAAATATAAGAATTGCTGAATAGTGTTATGAATTTAATTCAGTTTAAGGTGAAGTTAAAGTTCAAGTTTAATGTAGTCTAATCTTTTGTTTTATTATCGCCCTTCATTCTGTTTTGTTCTCTGCTATACTGTCATCTGTAAAATACACATGATGGATATATTTTTGAATTAGAGCTGTTGATGTGATATTTGAAATTCTTAGATTTTACCATTTTCATGCCAAAAAGTTTTAAAAAATGACACATCTGGATTTATCTGCAAAATAATTAATAATAAATAATAATAATCAGATTAGATCATCAGCATATGCAGTATGCATCAGCAAATCCATCTTGGTTAGTGCTTCTCTAACATGGGTCCTTCTTGTTGTCACCTTAGCTAACATGGAAGCTTTCAATGAGATGTTGGGAAACCACAATGTCTGTTTGCGCCACGACCCCAGGTAAGCTCACTCAAGAGAGTCTGTTTTAGTGTGACACATTTACTCTCTGTTGATGGCATGTTAATGTCAAAATCAGAGTCAGAGTCAGAAAAGCTTTTATTGCTAAGTAGTTTTTACACGTACGAGGAATTTATTTTGGAGATAAGGTGCTACACATAGACAAAAAACCATACATGTCACAAGGGAACAACATTTAAATGTTTAACCATGAGCTTCACAAATTATAGAATACCCTAAAAATGAATGTTAACAGTGTAGTTTTACTTTGCTTGTAGCCAGTGGTGGACATGGCTATGTTTTAGTGGGGGAAAATTGCATTTATTGATTTTTTTAATGAACAAATTCTTATTGCTTGCTTATTACTTCAAAAACATGTTCTCCTACTATTCTTTGCTCTGCTGCTCTCTCCTCCCCTCCTCTGCTCTCCTTTCCTGTCCAACCACAATAAGCACATGTATCATCATATTTGATTATATGATGATTCATGTACTTATTGGTTAACATTACATTAACTAGGCTAGATATGTCAAAGATGTATGTGTCAAATGTTATAAATACTAGTGCAGCGCCCGTTCACTCCTGCCTGCACTTTTTGAAATGTGCAGTGCAGTGCTTGTTCAAAATGTGCGTCTCACATTGGTTTCACCTACAACACGACAGTGGTAGAGAACGTCATAAAACTCCATTTCAACAATTCACTACCCCATCGGTGCATATAAGCCTGCCCCCGCAAGCGAACCCCGACCCTTGCTGTTGCAGAGCGGAGCAGCTCACGCCGTACAGTTTATTCAGTCTTAAACGAGTCCAAATTGCACCAGATGTAACAACACACAATTAAACGACTTGTGCAAAGAGCGCAGCTGGAAGTGCTGGGACACAGCAACACACCCGGCTCATGTGAGGTCGATTGGATGAACAATTGGTCGATTCGTGGTGCTTTGCTTTCTAATTGAAAGCAAAGCACCACCATCGATTTTGATTGGTTTCTCGACAGCTTCGAAATCTGAGCAGGATGTAACTCCGGTGTTGTCTGAGAATTAAGCTTGTCTATCAGGGGTCACTTGGTTTTATTTTCTTTTGTATTAAAGCTCAGTATTTTGTTTCCTTACTGGGATCCAGAAGATGAGGTTTTTGTTTAGATATGGACTCTTGTGGAGATTTGAACTGAGATAAGAACTCATCCATTGGTGGGTGCGCAGTGGGTGTTGTATTGAGCACTGGCTGTATGTATGTATATTATGTGATATTATTTAATGTCATGACTTGACTCTCAAATTATCTTTCTGTTAAATTATTAGAATGTGATGGTTCTCCTCCCCTGCTCATCAAGCAACTTATTTTACTTTGTCCCTTTCTAATGTGCTTCCTTATTATAATGTCTGATATATAGAGTAATAAATTTTGATTGTGAAATATCTGCCTGTTTGTAAGGAAAAAGCCATAAGTCCTTTGGGCATGCAAACATAAATATATTGAACACTGAATGACATTATTAACATTAAATTATAAATAAGCTGAATGTTGTTCCTTGTGAGTGGCAGACAAAAAAACAATACTGGCATGCCACAGTGGTGGGCAGTAAAAAAATCTTAATTTCAGACACTGCTCACAGAGGAGCTGCTGTGCTCATGATCAAGAACATCCTGTTGTACTTTTTCTTGTTACGTCAGGTGTGGTTTGGACTCAAGAGCAGACGGAAACAGTGAGTTGAGGTTCAAATGAGGGTTTTAATGATAACTCAGACAGTAAGTGGAGTAGTGCTGGTGAGTTAACCGGAGCTGGTCTACGGGGTTGGAGACAGCGTGGTGGAACTGAAGTCCGGTTACGGTTGCCTTGGCATGGGAAGTGGTGTGGCAAACGGGAATCCCAGGCACTGAAAAAAAACAGAAAAAGATGATACTGCAGGTTCTTTCACAAAAACAAGTTAATCACTCAAGGTCTTCAAGAGGTTTGGCTGTGCATAGTTACCACTGGAGTGAGAACAATGTGGCACTGGCAGTCAGGCGCACAGAGTATTTAAGCCTAGGCTTGATTGGCAGATTGGCAGCAGCTGTGCCGGAGAGTCAGGAACCTGGGAAGACCACACCCACACCACACACAGAGAGACACACTCCCAACAAGACTGGTCACGGATAGACCGTGACATTTCTTCCACTTGTTTGGCTTCCATTTTAGCATAGTAAATAGTAGAGATGCAACAATTACTTGCTTAGTTGTGAACTATTAAATAAACTGTTTTGATAATCTATATATTTTTTTAAAGAAAAATTATCTGATTTTGGCTTCTTGAAGGGGTATGCACACGAACATGTCCAAACAGCAACCGAATGCTCACTTACATGCGTAATGGATGCATGGATGCATAATTCCAGCTATAAATTCCAAACTATGCACATGCTACTATAATAAGAATAACATAATATGATGACAATGATAATGATTACATAGTACATAGATGAATGATGATAATGTTGCTGTCCAGGTTGCGTAAGGAGTCTATTGGTGGTGTTCCTCCACATCACCACACAGTCCACTCAGGCGCCGACCACAACTCCTGCCACCTCTGTGCTCAGGTCCGATCAAAAAAGGGCCGCCGTCAAAGTCGAACCCCCCGCTCCAAACAACGACCTGGAGAACAGACTGTCTTCTCTGTTGGCAGGTAACAACGCACAATTAAACGACTTGTGCAAACAGCGCAGCTGGAAGTGCTGGGATAGACTAGCTGAAATATTTTGTTGAATTTACCATTATCCCTTCAGGTTCCGAGTGACACACACTGATAAGAAGCTCCATGGAAGTCCTCATCTGTTTGTCAGTTCAGGGGATCAGCTGGACCAATCCCAGGACAGTGAGGAGCGGAAGGAGAGCGTTTACAATCTGAGAAGCATGTTCAAGGATGTGCGACCGCCTTCAGAGAGCTCCAATGGGGTTGCTTCAAGTGTGGGGAAACGTAGAAAGAGTGTAAGCATATTCGGGCTGAGGCGGGGCAGTGACCCTGTTGGCATTAAAGTAGGAGAGGAGACATGTGGGGAGACTGGAGGTGTTAGATTCGCTGTTCATCAGCAACCTGTAGTGCTGGAGGAACTGTTGCACTCCGAGAACATTGGAGTTGCCTCTGAAATTATTACTAAACCTGGTATCAATTCTGAAATTGAGTTCTCAAAAAATCAAACACCTGCTTCACCTCAATGTGAGGCTAAAAATTCAGGTTCTGTTAATTCTCCCTCTTCCCAAAGTAAGAATCAGGCCCATGAGTCTAACTCTGCTCTTGTAGATGGCTCTAAACATGGGCCCAGTCTTGAACTTCATATAAACCTTATGATCAAACCTTCTATTGGGAGTACAGCAGCTTCTGCCCCCAGCTCTCTTCCTCTTCCATCTCCTGCTTCATCTGGACAGATTTTTAAGACAACAGAGAAACAAGGAGATCTCGAGAATAAGGTGTTAAAAAATGAGTCATATGATCCTGGGCCACAACAGACCTCTACACCCATTGCCCCCATGCCTGGATCTATTCCAAGTTTCACTCCTGTCATTCCTAGAGGTCAACCCGATCCCTTTCCTAGCACATGTTTTCTAGTTAACCAAACTCCCCCTGACCCAAGCTCCAGCACAGATTTGAAACCAGTTTTAGGTGCTAGTCTAGCTTTAATAAGCCAAGGTTCATCCCCTTCATCTTCATTCCCAATCAAGACTCCCTCTTCAGCCTCTTCATTAAAAACTTCTACCTCAACCCTGGCTGTCACACTGAGCCCCAAACTAAGCTCAAGGAACATGCCATCAGAGGCTGCACAAACTACCATTTCACCTCCACTCCCATCAGGCCAAGGGATGTCTAGCCAATGCCCTATTCCATCTTCATTCTTTGAAAAAAGCACTAGTCCATTACAGGCCGGAAATCCCTCACCTGCTCTTACTGCTAGCCCCAAACTCAACAATATACCTGTATCACTCACAACCCCTTTTTCTTCTCCAGCTGATAAAAAACTATCCATGGGAAGTTCACCTTGTCTGTCAGGAGGTGTAACATCAATGACCAAAGGGGATATGGTTTCAAGCACGTTATCTCTAAAAGAACAAGAGCTAGAAAGAGACAGAATCCCAAGGGCAGTAGAAAAGACAGAAATAAGGAGGGTTGGGATTCTCAAAACAGCTACACTTTCACCAGTTGAGGGAGATTCTAAAGGTTTTCCCCAGTCCTGTCCTACTGATCAGCTAGAAAGACTGAACAGTTTGCCTCTATCACCTATAAGGATCAGAAAAAGTAGTGTGAGCATTGTCAAAGCCAGCCTTGATAGCAAGAGAGAGTTTTCTGATGTCACTATGCTGGAAGGTTCGACTTCAATATCAGACCAGAAAGGACAGACCTCTGAATTTGGGGTTAAATCAAAAAAGGCCAGAATTATCGCAGCAGTAGGTCAGGAAGGAGAGCTTTCTGTTTCAGGTGTTGGACAACCTGAAAGTCAAAGTGGAGAGAGTTCTGCAGCCGAGGTTAGGCCAATGGTAAGCAAAGAGAAGGATGATATGGTGGAAATGGAAGATATTAGGGACTGCAAAGTGAAGCAGGTGGAAGAAGCAGAGAGAATAGAGGAAAAATTGTAGAAGTTGGGGAAGATTTAGTTGAAACAGCATTGATAGGTTGTGTCTCATATAGCGTCTCAGGTTGCTGCTGCAATGGAAAACGGTGGAAGGCGGGCCAAAACCATGTTGAGTAGAGTCGAGGCAAGGCGAGTTGAGCTGGTACCAGTAATGGAAAAAGTAATAAAAAAACAGGGGGATGGCTGACTGGGAAACCTGGACCCCATCCAGTTGGGCTTCCTTGTACTTTGCTTATTTTCTGGCCCCTTGAACTGATTTTTAGGGCCATTTCTCTGAAATAATGTACAATTATTACATTAAATTGTCCAAAAAAAAAGAAAAGGGCACTTTTGCTCCAAGCGTTGTCAATTGCTGACCCGACCTATATCGATAAATAATTGAGAATTATTACATTACATTACATTTTGATGGAGTGTTTCTATTTTAAGTGGCACAGCCTTTAAGGCTTAACCACACCAGCCTGTTCTTATGCTCAGGCATCACATATACACGCTTTGGAAAAGCCGTGTGTATTGTACGCAAAACGGCGATCTTGTGTGTATAGTGGATGCCCCCAGGTACATGTGTTTTTGTTTAAGGAGTTGATAGCCCCCCTGAGGCAACTTCCCTAACTTCAACCATGGCATTAGTTAGTGCCTAAACCTAAGTCAGTAAATATATGCATGTCGACCGGCCGATGTGCTAGCAGGTAGGGTTAGCCTCCTTTGTGTTGCAATGCTATTGCAAACTGCAGCGTATCATATACACGCAAAATCGCTGTTTTGCGTACGATAGACACGGCTTTTCCAAAGCGTGTATATGTGACGCATGAGATGCGATCGGGTTGACCACGCACACCTAAGGACAATTTAGAGTCACCAATTAACCTAGCCCGCATGTCTTTGGACGGTGGGAGAAAGCCGGAGCACCTGGAGAGGACTCACACAGACAACATGCAAACTCCACACAGACAGGGCAGGACGTCTGGGGTTCTGCTGTGAGGAGACAGTGCTAACACTAATGAGTAGAAAATATAATTTCTCATGGCGTGCTCTAAAAATAAAAAAAGTAGACAGTGAAATCAGAGCTTGTAATAAAGAAGACTTTTAATATTCAATCTTCCCACTGGCAGTTCCAAAGCAGTATGTTTCATATGTTCTGAGACCTTGGCGATTATTAAAAGCAGCAGTGTGAAGCGCCACTACAACACAAAGCACAGAGCATCATTTTTGGTTCACAAGAGGCTTTTGGTCATTTTGAAACAAGAGGGTAGCATCCCACCTCAAATCATCCATCTAAAGGAAAGGAAATGTTATAGTAGTAATTAGGAACACACCTTTAATCATTTAACCACAGCAGTGAAAATGTTGCAGTGGGATTGTACTAAGCACTAGTTGACTAATTGACTAATGGACAATCATCAAATATTCTCCCATTACTAGATTTAAAGGATGATATGATGGATGTCTTTGTTTTATATGTGAGTAGCTGACCATTCGGCTGGCTGATTGATTAATTAACATCTAGGTGTTGTATTGTATGTACATGTGCAGCAATTAAAAACACGCTGCAAATATACCAACGCACTGCAATGCTACCACATACACTAAAAAGGTTTGGATTATCTGGGGCGTTCCCTGACTAAGGATTATTACATAGTCGAATCAGAATTGACAAGTCTTGCCTATAGTCAACTGATAGTCGAATCATGTCTGTGGAAAACGGGGGGGTACACACGGTAGCTCAACTTTAATCTTGTAAAGCTGCAGAGCTGCAGTCTCATTTGTCACTAACTTACACTGCATTTCCAGCTAAACTGAGGCTTATTGTTTACCATATTCTCTCTGCTCGCCTGCTTGCCATGCGGCCTATTCCAAGTACTGTTTAAAAACAATATATATATATTCTTTGTGTGGTTCATCAATGGTAATAAATTATCCGAACATTCCGCGATGTGTGGATTACTCGGCACAACAGCGGTGAGGCTGGGGCTCTGTCTCTTCAGCAAGCGCTTCTCTTCTGCCACTACACACATACATGCTACGCCTACACATGCACACTGACGCCCCCTACCTTAAGTGTTAGGATTACAATTTTGGATTTATATGTAGTGTGTATGTACTAATTGGGAGAAAAATGGTAGTTCTATGTAAAATCAGGCGTTTTAGTTTGTAAGGTTTTCCCACTTTGAGCATGCAAAGTCTGATCTGCACAATCCACTTACCTCGCAGGAGCACGCAGAGTCAAAGGTAGAGTTTGTGAAGTTTTTCTGAAACTAAAAATTAAGGTGAGACATGGCATGCAAAAACAGCATTTTATCATGCACTGGTCAATTTTGAGTCTTTGAACTATTTTGCTTCCATAAATGACTATTGGAAAGAAAACATTTAAAATTTGTACCAGCAGCCAATCGTGAAAGTACAAAGGCAGATTTCAGCTAAGTGTGAAATGATTTCAAGCTTAGCAAATTTCACTAAAATCTCAACAGCTAGTGTAGCTTTGTAGTGGTTCTGGGTGTGACTGTTCAGACACGCTTTTATTCAATTATCAGTTTTGATGCATTTTAGATGTTCTGTATTTTATTGTTGTTTGTTAAGGATTTTATTAGATATTTGGTCTGTAAATATAGATTTTCAATAAAAAAAGTTTGAATTTTAAAATACATATCTTTAAAGGCCGTTTTTTCTCAAACGCTGAGCTACAAATCTCCACAACACTTACATACACCAAACCTTAGGGCCTGAGCATGAAACATGCTAGTGGAAGGTATTTTTTTTTTTTTTTGCAAAGTAAACTCATTTTTGTCAGCCTAAATATGCTCAAAACCTCACCAAACTTTGCACACATCGGAAGTTTTTTTATGGGTCTGAAAAAATTTGCCCCTGCACCACTTTCAACCTACATGCACAAGTTTTTTTTATATCAAGACACACAATAAAGCCTCGATGACCCTAAACTCAACAGGAATTCATTTTAAATTGAAAGTGCAATTTTAACCTAGACCATACTCTGTGATATTATTTACAAAAACCCAACAATTCCCACCAAGAGCAGCACTAGGCAACACAGGCTTCCTTCCAAACTTCCTTCCTTTTAGGAGGCAGAAACCTCGAGCAGAACCATGGCTCAGGGTGGGCGGCCATCTGCCTCGACCGGTTGGGGTGAAGGAGAGAGAGAGAGAGAGAGAGAGAGCCATAAAAGAGGGAGAGGTGGTTGGGGGGGAGCAGCCCACACAAGAAGTAGGTAATGATGGTACAGACTGAATGAATACTGATAACAGATATTTATAGTAATGTTTATGCTAATAATCGTAATTGTAATGATAATAATAATAATAACAGTAGAACTAGTAACAATAGTTGTTGCAGCAGAGGGTGTCGAGCAGGAACACGGGGGCAGCAGGTGACCCGCAGCCACAGATCCAGACTCCACAGCTCCAGAGCCAGAAAACCTGCAGGAAGTGATAGGAGGAGAGAGGAGAGAGACGAGAAAGCACAAGACTACCAGAAAGGGGAGAAGTTGTGTTAGTAACATGCAATAATGGGATGAGGTTGCATACAGAGGGAGAGAAAGTAGAGGAGAGAGGAGCTCAGTGCATCATGGGAAATCCCCCGGCAGTCTAGGCCTATAGCAGCATAACTAAGGGATGGTTCAGGACTACCTGAGCCAGCCCTAACTATAAGCTTTATCAAAGAGGAAAGTCTTAAGCCTACTCTTAAATGTGGAGATGGTGTCTGCCTCCTGAACCCAAACTGGAACCTGGTTCCACAGGAGAGGAGCTTGATAGCTGAACGCTCTGGCTCCTAGTCTACTTTTGGAGACTCTAGGAAC
>NC_060168.1:5690221-5698795 GCF_021292245.1 Micropterus dolomieu | reverse complement strand
AGACTCCACAGCTCCAGAGCCAGAAAACCTGCAGGAAGTGATAGGAGGAGAGAGGAGAGAGACGAGAAAGCACAAGACTACCAGAAAGGGGAGAAGTTGTGTTAGTAACATGCAATAATGGGATGAGGTTGCATACAGAGGGAGAGAAAGTAGAGGAGAGAGGAGCTCAGTGCATCATGGGAAATCCCCCGGCAGTCTAGGCCTATAGCAGCATAACTAAGGGATGGTTCAGGACTCACCTGAGCCAGCCCTAACTATAAGCTTTATCAAAGAGGAAAGTCTTAAGCCTACTCTTAAATGTGGAGATGGTGTCTGCCTCCTGAACCCAAACTGGAACCTGGTTCCACAGGAGAGGAGCTTGATAGCTGAACGCTCTGGCTCCTAGTCTACTTTTGGAGACTCTAGGAACCACAAGTAACCCTGCATTCTGGGAGCGCAGTGCTCTGGTGGGGTAGTAAGGTACTATGAGCTCTTTAAGATAAGATGGTGCCTGACCATTAAGAGCCACATGGCACCAGAGCAGGGGAGTCCCTCTCTAACTTCCAAGTCCAATTTTGACTGTTATTTGTGTCCCCTTCAATATTGCACCCCAACTGTTAGATGAAATTTGGATCCCATGGATACACAGACCCGGCTTCAGTAACTTTGTAAGTCACAAACCACAAGTCACAGACCATGGCAACAACAGGTGTGCCGAAGCGGTGTTCAGCACTTTTTAGTGTCCTCCGGAAACACTGTGTTGTTATTGCGTATTTGCAGTGTGTTTTCTGAATGTCTTATCAAATTAATAATTAATTCTTAAGTTGCAGTGCATTTGCCTTGTTGACCTGCTAATGGATTGGATATGTGATTAATTTATTGATTTTATAACTGTCATGATGATTTATTGATGTATAGGGGGCTAGGGCTGGCAACATCTAATCTTATCTTTCAATCTTTCTGATTGTGAATCCGTTTTGCCAATGGAGATGTAACAATTTAATGAATGTCTTGTAATTATGTTTGACCCCACACTTTACTGTAGTTACTTTTGGCAAGTACTCGTAAAAAACATGTACTAGTGTAATAAGGCAATTCCCCTTCTAACTATACTACATTTCCTGTACACCAGTAACTCCAGTCTCAGCCATTTTAGAATTCTAGAATTGTGATATTAATACATATCTAGCAAAATATTAGCTTTTCTGTCTTGTTTTTGCCATTTTGCCGTGTTTTCATCTTAAGTTGAAAGTTTACCATGAAGTGCCAACCAAAGGAATTACAGCTATTGTGGCAAGTAGCCATCGACTTTGTTCTGACGATTGTATTATCAAGCAGTACATGCCAGGGCATGACAGTGAGGGTGTCCCATATGCAAAACAAGCTCAGAGACATGAAAATGGCCGTTCTGCTTCTGTGCGCTGTTGAATCTCTGTCCGTAAAACTGTATCTTCTATTTTCTTCTTAGACTAGAAAACATTAAAATACATATTCTAGAAATTATTAGAAGATGGATATGTTTATTTTTGTGCTGTTTGCTTCATGGACACCGTGAGTGAATGGATTTTATTTTTGTAGTCTACAGAAGTGCATTATGGACTTTTGCCTACTTACTTTCATTGTTGTAGCTTATGTTCAAGTTCAGTTTTTTGATAGGCCTACTTTTAATGATTGATGTTTGAATGTAAAGATAATAATTTTAACTGCCTACTAAAAGATCCCTTGAAGGGCACCTCTCCTCGGAAGGGAGAACATCCACCCAGTCGAGAGAACTCACTCCTGAATAGTTTGCGTACACTTTCTCTATACACTAACAGATGATTAGCCGGGATTGAACCGCGAGCTTCCACCCCAAGATACCAGTCGTTCACTGCTGCCACATATTCTGCTTTTTCTGCAGTAAGTTTTTTGTGGTTCAATAAAGAAAGACTTTGCAGCAGAATGATCCCCAAAACTCTACTACCAACAGCATAGCCCAGCATGTAACGACAGGCCAGCTTTGAAGAACTTCAGCCACTGTCACAACTAGCACAACATGACCTCCCTGTCATTCAATCTCGTTATCACGTCAAATTTCATCAACACGCCCACAGTGGCTGCAAAACACACACAAAGTCCATCTTAGCGGAACCTCTGGCTTCTCTTCCAAACTTCCAAGCACATTCTCAGATAACCCAACTTCTTAGAGGTCTTCAACGTCAAGATCCATCTCAAGACCCCTGCGGCCTTCCTCTTACAGCAGACTCGCTGTCCGTCTGCATCCACACCATCTGCGCTGGTTAGAGCATCCCCCACTTGACTTGAACCTTAGACATCACGTCCACACTTGCTCTCTTCATTCATTTCACTGCATCTCCCCTTTGCTCGACCTTCGACCCTCAACCGGCGTCATGCCCGCAATTCAGTAATTCTTTAAAGAACACTGCTTTCTACCAAAGCGATCCGAAGTCCAGTCAATCGGGCCAGCTTACGTTCATCTTTAAGGCCCTCGTGAACTATAAGGAACCCCTGCACCACAACCATGTCAGATCGTCCGAGACTGGTCTAGTAGTTACTCAATTCCGGTTCTAGCAGCCATTCCAATGTCAACCGTGCTACTGCTGAATGACTCAAGCTAAGCAGGTTTGGGCTTGGCCAGTACCTGGATGGGAGACCTCTCAGGAAAACTTAAGTTGCTGCTGGAAGAGGTATTGGTGGGATAGTAGGGAGCACTCTTCCCTCTGGTCCTAATATTAAGATCCCAATGACCCAGTGCAGTGATGGGGACACTGTGCTGTAGAAGCTGCTGTCCTTCAGATGAGACGTTAAACCCAACCTGGCTTTCACCATCTGGCCATCTAATTATCCCCTGCAGTAATTGGCTCAATGTTTCCCTCCCTCTCTTCCTCAAGCTGATGCGTGGTGAGCGTTCTGGCGCTAAATGGCTGCCGTGAATCACCCAGGTGGGTGCTACACATTGGTGGTGGCTGAGGTGAGTCCCCCCCACTTCGCTGTGTGTAAAGTGCTATATAAAAGTAATGCATTATTATTATTATTATCATCATTATTACCAGCAGTTCTGGCAAAGTACTCTTTCGTAAGGCATTTATCCCATCCGTTACTTCGGTCGCTCCTCCAGGATCTGAGCTATCATTTAGCCTACCGTGGAGTCTTACCAAGCATACCATCACTACACTTCAGATCTCAAGATCCCAGATCACCCAATGTTCTCTCTCTTCTTGAAGATGATGAGGTTAACTGCGGTGCAGGTGAAACAGATTTAAGATTCTAAAACTAGACTAAATGAGTTTTTAAGCTGCATCTAGTCTTAATATGTATTTCATTAAATGTGAAATGAGCACGATTTTTTCATGTTAAATAGATGTAAAATAATGTACAGTCATTTTGAACTAAGAAACAATTTAAACTGCAACTCACCAAATTTATTTTAACCCCCCAAAAAGTTTTCAATATATATATAGTTTATTAGAAAACAGATACACATTTTACTCTGATAATACTTGTGAAAAGTAAATTACCTGTACCAGATACCCGTTTCAATCGAGTACTTGCCAAACCCTAGCGTGTATAAAGAGGGACCATGATTTTTTGGTTTGTACTAATACTCTTATTTTAAAAATCATTAAATTTAGTAAGTCATAGAGTTTAAAGCCAATTTAGTCCTAATAACAGTTGACTAAAAGCATCATATATGTACATTGCACTGCAAAGTTATGTATATAAAAAAATATGAGATGTTTTTATGGTGCATCTATTAGTAGCCCTATTATTCCACACAGATCTTTGGGAAGTTCTATGTGACAATATTTTCTTCCCTCTAATAGCCGTTTTCTCTCAATGTGAAATTTGCATTTACAGTTGAGGTCAAAGGTCATAGCAGTTGCATGCAGTCACCAAAACATGGAGCAACTATCCAGATCAAGTAATAAGATTTAAAACCAATCTGGCGGCTGCATTGCAAAATATCCATCTTAAGTTATTCTTAGTTAGTCTTTAGTCTTAGCCATATTTCCTTCCCTTAGCAGTTTTCTGTATGTATAAAGACCAAAAGGGTCAACATAAAGCCATTTGATGTAAATAAATAAATAAAATTTTAAAAAGCTTGTTTGGCAAGCTGAATTTCACTGAAAGGAATATCTTCAAAAATATGCAGTAGAATGGAAACCTGTGTTTACCTTGGCATAGTTGAATAAAAAGAGTTCAGGACATGGAACTGACATATCGTGAGACTCCAAAATAACAGCCAGGCTTTATCACCCAAAACATTAGGCTCAGAATCTGGTTTATTGTCAAGTTTTAAAATAAAAGGAATTTGCTTTGGTACATTGATGCATAAATAAGAATTATATAAAATTAAAGCTGCAAGCTCGTCGGGGCGTTACACATTCCGGAACTGTGAATTTACTACACGCTTCGCACGCTGCATGAATGTGTTATAAGTCACTTCCTGTGTCCCCTTTGTGGCACTCTAGACCACTTGGCGATACGACTATGGAATTTATTTCTTTGGAATTTATTCAGTAAACAACACACAGCTAAAAGTAAAGGTCATGTTGTGAATTTTCAGAGAATAAATGTGGCAATTATAAGCAGAGCGTTTTAGTTAGTAAAAAATCCACAGTGACATTGCAGATTCCTTTCACGTGTGTATGTGAAGTCTTAGGCAGGACAACTGCCTCTTAAAGGCCCAGTTACAATCAGCCCAAAGGTTTTCAAACCAGCAACAGTATGAATGTGTGGCCCATGTTTGCTTTTGGACAATGGGACCAATAATAAATACATTTTGGTCAGCTTGCAATATACGCATCATGTTTTTGATGTAGAGAAAATAGTTCATGATAAGGCAAACGCAAAGAAACTGTAACAGTACTACAGCAATGGTAAGATATGTTATTCTTGAGCACTGATCAGCAGCTACTGAACTACTCATATTAAAGCAACTGCTAAACCTTAAACACCTCTAAACCCATATTTTTCCATAATCACTATAAATCCTCAGATTTAATCAAACAGCTTGATAAAATCAGGGGGTTTGTAATACTTTTTGTGAGCTCTATATTGTATTTATTATTAGCAGAGCCTGGAATCCAGTGTATAGCATAATGCACATGCTGGTAAGATGTATCATCATTTACTCTAAGAAAATAAAATACCAGAACTATGTTTTTCACATCTGTGTGAGTGTTTGTTTTGTCCTTGTTGAGCTTGATGACAGTACAAAATGACATCAGTCAATGACCCAGGTTGTAATGAACTGTTTATCACATCAGCATGATCCTCAGAATAGCCATACTATTGGTATAATGCACAATAAGACTTATTTAAATAAATCCATAATGATAAAATACAGTACAAAAACAAAATACAAAACAGGGACATTCAAAATTAAATAATTATTTTGCTAAATATATTATACTGAAATAGGACTAAAATGCAAAATAATACAATATATACAAAGATGTCATCCTTGCAGTCACATTATAAAATATATCCTCATACTGTAATGTAACATTGCAATGTTTACTTGCACTTGCTATTTTACTGGTAAAGAATTGAACACAATAACAGAATAATATATATATTATTCTTTGTATTCTGCATGTTTTCATTAAACAATATAAATACTATACTATTCATATTCCTTCAAATAGTGTTTGGCAATTAATTGAAAGCCATGAATTTGTAAATAGGATTTACATTTTATTTTTATATATATACTTACTGGTTGTGAGTTGCACTGCTTGCTGCTATACAAGTTGCAAATTCATAAGCTAATAGCTAACACTGTAAAAGTGCAGTTGCCTGCCAGTAGGCTACGTTATGTGAACGATGGATAGTTTTCTGATCAAGAGAAGAGCCACAGAAACAATGGCGATTTTGGGGGATGGCCTGGTCTCTGAAATCTCATTGGCCACCCCAGACCTAATTGGTAGTTCATCAAGTTCATCAACACAAGAACCAAGAGAAACACCTGTTAATCAATGATGCCAGGGTCAGTGTGTGGCACTGCTGTGGATTGTAGGCCTCAGCTGGTTGTATTTCATTTATTTTGTAAACAGAACAGGAATAGAAAACTGTCAAATATCAAAACAACAGTCTGATATTGAATGCAAACAATTTAGTCAATGCTAACATGAGTTTTAGAATTCAGTAATATACATATGTTTGGATGTTGAAGCAAAGCAATGTGATATTTACACACTTTGATCATGTGCCGTTCATAACGTTTCTCCTGGTATCGCCACCCCACACTAGTTCTGTGTCCCATCTTGGCCACCCCAGTAAAAATGCTCTGCACAGAAAATTAAAATCCAGACCCAGAACCTGTCTCCGAGGTGTTTTGCAAGTGTGTGCACAGTCAGTTAAACAGTTAAATGCATTGTATTCCTTATTGTGGCAGCACTTTGGATATTATCAATTTCATTTTTGATTTTGTGATAGCCCTTTCATCTGAAACATTATTACCAATTTTGATTATGTATATGCGATAAATGCACTTCTTGTTGTCACATTTTGGATGTATTGTGTTGTTAGTAATTGTAATGTAATCATAAATACAATAAAAAATACCTTATCTTTTTTTTAAATGGCACATACTGGTCTCATTTGACTGCCAGGGAGATCTAGAGAATTGTGGTTGCTGCCTCCAGCTTCTGATGGAACAACAGACAATCAATCAACGAATATCACTGTATCATGTAAATGCTCTGTATTTGTATAGCGCCTTTCTAGTCTTTTCGACCACTCAAAGCGCTTTTACACTACATCTGCATTCACCACTCTCACACATTCATACACTGAGCCTAAGTGCTCAAACAGAAACTAACATTCACACACATTCATACACTGGCGGAACAGCCGCCAGGGGCAATTCGGGATTCAGTATCTTGCCAACCCGCTCTACCTCTTGAGCCACAGCCGAGATAGAAACTCTGGTGTCAAAGTTTACTCCAACTAGAACACTCACCTATTGTGTCAACTGCGAACCTTGCAGGAATAACCTGCTGTTTGTCCTCCACATAGCTAGGAGGAGGAGTAGCATTAAATGCTGAACTACAGCCAGGGTTTGAAGAGATAGGGATATGAGGAGAGAAGGGAGGCATGGTTGTGGTGGGGAGAGGCTGGAGAAAAATTTCAGAGGAAAAAGGAAAGCGAGGAGTCAGGCAGACGTCAGAGGGTAAGTACAATAAAGTAGTGATGGCGAGATGAAGCTTCATGAAGCATTGAAGCTTTCTGTCCAGTTGATTCACTCATGGTCCGAAGCTTCATGGTGCTTCATTTGCTCTTCTGTGCCATCTAGTGGACAATAAATGTAAAACAGGCAGATTGATTATAATGGCACCATGGCTTTTGTGAGTGAAGCTTTGAACTGAATAAACTCATGTATGATGTTTGTCATGCCGATACATAAATGATAAACTTATTAATATGGTGTCTGTCTTTATGATACAATGATAGGGTCAAATGGAACGTGGAAACAACGGAGAGGGTTGTGATGTGAATGTGTTGTTTGGTTTGTGACTTCAGATAATAGAGACAGTGCTGGGCTTCAGGTGGTTTCCTCTTTTGGAGATGATTTTACCTGCTTTGGAGCATTATTATTAGGGTAATATGGGGTAAGACGCCCCAGTTTTATTCTTACAAAAACCACTATGTCAAAAAAAATCTTCTGGCTGCCGCAAGTCTAACTGAACTAAAAATGTCCTGTTTCATCACAATTTTTGATAAAATAATCTGTAGATACAATCTAATTGTGTTCAATTAAAATCTGAAATAAAATTAAAAAGTCCAGAAAATGTTAATGAGGGTTCATTGTATTTTGCTGCTCCTTTGGAACCACACACCAAACCCACAAACCATTTCCTGAATCAGTCACGTGGTACGGCCGGCTCGCGAGGCTTCGAACGTCACCACATATGTCACCAACACAAGCCTCGATTCGCGCTTCACAAAAATCACCCTGGATTACTCGACACGCACTTCGAAGCCTCGAAACGGAGGGACACATCACTAGAATAAAGCTTTTTGTGTTATTTGATATTGTAACATAATCATCAAAAGTCAGGATTTACAGGATTATTTAGGAAACCATACAGAGAATACAGTCTCACTTCCTTTTCCTCCTCCTCCCCTTCATCATGGAAGTTCTACTACCAACGATGGAAATACACTCACCTAAAGGATTATCAGGAACACCATACTAATACTGTGTTTGACCCCCTTTCGCCTTCAGAACTGCCTTAATTCTACGTGGCATTGATTCAACAAGGTGCTGAAAGCATTCTTTAGAAATGTTGGCCCATATTGATAGGATAGCATCTTGCAGTTGATGGAGATTTGCGGGATGCACATCCAGGGCACGAAGCTCCCGTTCCACCACATCCCAAAGATGCTCTATTGGGTTGAGATCTGGTGACTGCGGGGGCCATTTTAGTACAGTGAACTCATTGTCATGTTCAAGAAACCAATTTGAAATGATTGGAGCTTTGTGACATGGTGCATTATCCTGCTGGAAGTAGCCATCAGAGGATGGGTACATGGTGGCCATAAAGGGATGGACATGGTCAGAAACAATGCTCAGGTAGGCCGTGGCAT
>NC_060168.1:5673136-5690121 GCF_021292245.1 Micropterus dolomieu | reverse complement strand
TCACCTTTCTTTCCCATTCTGACATTCAGTTTGGAGTTCAGGAGATTGTCTTGACCAGGACCACACCCCTAAATGCATTGAAGCAACTGCCATGTGATTGGTTGATTAGATAATTGCATTAATGAGAATTGAACAGGTGTTCCTAATAATCCTTTAGGTGAGTGTATACCAATCCGTCCATTCAGCTCTCCCTCCCAAAAAAGATCATCCACCAGTAAAACAATCACATAGATAATGTGGCATATAATAATAATATTCATAGGCAAAATTTTCAAAAGCATTTCTTGTTATATTTCTGAAATTCATGTTGACATCTCGACTGCATGTGGGTTTTTGAGTCTGCAAAGTCTGCATTTGTTGTGTCCTCCATTAGACAACAGAACAATTGCAGAAAATTGCATTGAGGCTTCAGCCCCCTAAATTCAAAAACAGCTCACCATGTGGACAGCGCATCAGGTTGGTTAGTGCCCCGTCCTGGAAGGAAAGCTCTTCAGCAGTCTGGGCCTGGTAGGAGGAAAGAGTTCTGGCTGCAACTGACACAGGATTCAAGTCACAATGCTTTATAAAATGGTAACTTAAGTATTTTTCAACCTGGACCTGTTTTCTTATGTTTTTGTGTCAATGTGACTATATTTTTAACCCTTTAAAAGTCACACAATAACACAAACAAATTTACCAAGCAAGTCAGCGGTAGACCAGCAACTCTCATGTTCTGCAAGATAAAATTACTGTTATAAATGGAGTGTGAGAAATTCATTTTAAATTGTAGATTTAGATTATTTTCTTACATTATTGGTACTCACTGTATTAAATTTTAGGAAATTAGTTTTGGTCACAATGTTATAACATCTCAAAGTAAGAGCCATAAGATTAACATTGATTATTGTTCAAGGGTCATGGTTTTCAATAAAATGTCTGCAGACATGTAGGTGGGATTTTAACACAGATAAATGTTGATACTATGGGGTCAGTAGGAACATCCTTTGCTATATACATACATTTGCATGTCTTTGTCATCTCAGAAAAAGCCAAAGAGTGTATGCTAAGATTCCAGACGATCTTTCCATTTGTCTGTGATTACCATTTGTCTGTGATTTGCATTTGTCTGTGTTTACCATTTGTCTGTGATTAGCATTTGTCTGTGATTACCATTTGTCTGTGTTTACCATTTGTCTGTGATTACCATTTGTCTGTGATTAGCATTTGTCTGTGGTTACCATTTGTCTGTGATTACCATTTGTCTGTGATTACCATTTGTCTGTGTTTACCATTTGTCTGTGATTACCATTTGTCTGTGATTACCATTTGTCTGTGTTTACCATTTGTCTGTGTATACCATTTGTCTGTGTTTACCATTTGTCTGTGTTTACCATTTATCTGTGATTACCATTTGTCTGTGTTTACCATTTGTCTGTGTTTACCATTTGTCTGTGATTACCATTTGTCTGTGTTTACCATTTGTCTGTGTATACCATTTGTCTGTGTTTACCATTTGTCTGTGTTTACCATTTGTCTGTGATTACCATTTGTCTGTGTTTACCATTTGTCTGTGATTACCATTTGTCTGTGTTTACCATTTATCTGGGATTACCATTTGTCTGTGTTTACCATTTGTCTGTGTTTACCATTTGTCTGTGATTACCATTTGTCTGTGATTACCATTTGTCTGTGTTTACCATTTGTCTGTGATTACCATTTGTCTGTGATTACCATTTGTCTGTGTTTACCATTTGTCTGTGATTACCATTTGTCTGTGATTACCATTTGTCTGTGATTAGCATTTGTCTGTGATTAGCATTTGTCTGTGTTTACCATTTGTCTGTGATTACCATTTGTCTGTGATTACCATTTGTCTGTGTTTACCATTTGTCTGTGATTACCATTTGTCTGTGATTACAATTTGCTGTTGTGTTTGTACTTGAGAAGTGTATTTAAGATGAGAGATGCTGCACGTAGGGAAAGAATCTTGTCTCTCCGGACGTCCATATAAAGAATTGATTCATCACATCTTTGAGTCTGTATTTCCTTTTTGGGAAGAACTTTACGTTCACAAGAGTGGTGGCAAAAGCAATACAGTGACTGTTACTGGTTAAACAAAAAGGCTCATACTTTTTCAGTGAGGTCTCTCACTGTAGTTATCCTTGGCATAATGTTGTCAGACACTAATAACAATCTGAGCCAGTTAGTCACATACATATATAAACATGGGAAAATAAGGTCCAGATTGAATAATAGTGGTTACACTTTAACACACACTCACAGAACATCATCACCATATTCTTAATCAATTGTGCATATGGATCGCAATCTTACATGTGACTGTGTAAGCGGTACTGTGGGAAATTATTTTCTATATCCTAGAAGTGTTTTACCAGTGGTCAGAATGGGCTAATTTATTGCAGAATCATGATTAGTTCATTCTGACCCAAAAACCATTGTATTATGAATCAGAAACAGCACATGAACAGTGGCATAGAACCAAGGTCATTTCGCTGTACAGAGCATGGGAAATTTGATAATAAACTCTCTTGGTTGAAGACGGAGAAAATGCCTTTCCTATGAGTGAAAGTTACTCCTGTTCCAATGAGCAGTTGGCACCTTAGTCACTGCCTTAGTGTGTGAATGGGTGAATGTGACATAGTTGCATAGCTTTGAGTAGTTTTCAGTAGATTAAAGGCGCTATACAAGTACAGGCCATTTAGTTTCCTGGATCCTCCTATCCTAAAAGAAACCTACTGAAATAAATAAAATGTTACTATGAGCGAGGAACAGAACATTTATCTTCACAAAAACAATCAGGAAAAGTGAGCAAGCAAAAAGCAAGATAAAATCCTGTTTTAATTTTGCAAAACTAAGCTTTGGAGCTGGTTGTGGATCTAAGGAGAGCCAAGGCATCAGTGAACCCTGTTTCCATCCAGGGGGTCAGTGTGGACATTGTGGAGGATTACAGATACCTGGGAGTGCAATTGGACAATATAGTGGACTGGGCCAAGAACACTCAAGCCCTCTACAGGAAGGGCCAGAGCCGTCTCTATTTTCTGTGGAGTGGAGCTGGACTCTCTGTCGGTGGTGTCAGAGAGGAGTATGCTGTCCAAGCTACATGTCATCATGGACAGTGTCTCCCACCCACTCCATGATGTGCTGGTCAAACACAGGAGCACTTTCAGTGGGACTGTCGGGGGCAGCCTATGATTCTTACTGCTGAATCATTAATAGCTGCGAGCATGTTGGCCTAGGGCTGACTGTGAAAAGTAACAGGCATGTTTGTCTTATAATAATAAGTAGCCATTTTGCTACAATTATGCTTCACACAACCGCTGTGGCTGTGTTTGCGACCTGTGTTTGTGAGATGGAAGAATCCAGAAAGTTTGGTGGTGCTGCGGAGAGCCAGAGGGAACGATCATGAACCGTTCACAGCATGTCAGTCGTACTAGCGACACAGCCTATACTGGAGAGGGAGTGGGGTGGACTAGGGGCAGCAGATTGGGTAGCGACTGGCCCTCTGCGGACGGTCGGTGATTGTTCCCTCTGGCTGGATGAAGTCTGACACTCATGCATGGTCCATGATGATAGAGAAATATAGAGATTAATGTCAATAAAGCATACTGTCAACATGTGGCTGTGGCTCAGGAGGTAGAGCCAGTTGCCCGTTAATCGGAAGGTTCTGTTGGGACAGACAGAGAGGCTGATAAATTGAGACAGAGAGACAGAACAATAGATAGATATCAGTTAAGGGACAGACAGACAGGAAGACAGTGAGGCAGAGAGACAGAGACAAACAGACATACAGTGAGCGATAGGCAGAGAATCAGATTAAGACAGTCAGTCAGACAGCAACGGGGACAAACAGACACACAGTGAGACATCGCCAAACAGTCAGATAAAGACAGCGAGACAGAGAAGAGAAGGCTAGAGACAGGAAGACAGTGAGGTAGAGAGAGAGAGACAGAACAAGTGAAAGAGAGATAGACAGACAGAGAAAGAGAAGCAGTGAGAGACAGGTGGACAATAAGACTGTGAGACAGAGAGAGAGGTGGACAATAAGACTGTGAGACGGACTGTGAAGAGAACAGTGTGTCTGTGTGTGTTAGTAGTAGTATCAGTACAAGTAATGCAGTAGTAGTGGTTGTAGTAGCAGATGCAGTACTCTGGATGCAGTACAGTGAAGTTCATTCAAGAAACAGCTTAACGTCTGTCCACCAATCAGAACACAGGACCAAGTGTGTGTGTGTGTGTGAGAGAGAGAGAATTTGTGTGCGTGTGTGTCTGCCTTTGATCTTCTCTGTTTATTAACCAGCTATCCTATACAGGAAATTATCTAAATCTTTGCCTCAAACAAACCTCCCTAGAGACAAAACTATAGGTTTTGACAAGTTTAGCTGACGCTAAACTGAATTGCTGTCTTGAATAAAGTTGAATACTACGAAAGATGTGGAAGGTTTTAAGGACTGTTGAAAAGCTGACGCTAAACTGCATTGCTGGCTTTAATGTGCAGAAAGTAGCTGAAGCACTATGAAATCTTGGAAACATGGGAAATGTTCTAAAGAATATGAATAAGATTTTAAAGTTGAATAAACTTCAAACTGCACTGATAAATGTGGAACAGCCCTGTTTTTAGCTGTTTTTAGCTGAAAGCCATGAAGAAGTTGAAGAAATGTGTTGTGAAGACGACCTGAAATCTTTAGAAAGGGGTATAACAGGTGACATAAGCGTATCAACTCCAACTGGAGGTCCTGGGTGAGCAGAATGACTCCGCAGTGTTGAGTGTGGAGTTGCACAGATTGATGGGGATGGGTGCGGCCGGTCTCTTCCTGGAATACCGGCCCATCTCCACTCTCTTCCAAGCATTGAGGTCCAGGTTGATCTGGCTGCTCCAGGACCCCAGATGGTCAATCTCCCACCTGTGGGGAGACTGATCCTCACAAGAGATGAGCCCAGTGAAGGTGGTGTCCTCTGCACACAACAGGAGCTTGTTGGTTTGGTGACTGGAGGTGCAGCTGTTGGGGTTCAGGGAGGAAAGCAGAGGGGAAAGAACACAGCCTGGAAGGAAACATCTCTGATGGTCCTGGAGTCAGAAACATGTTTACCCAGCTTCACGTGCCGCTTGCGGCTGGACAGTAAGTCTGTGATACACCTGCAGGCACAAACAGGATCCTGGTATAGTCTCCTGGAGAGTCCAGGTGCTGGAGGATGTAGTGAAGGGCCATGTTTACTGAGTTGTCTGCATTACATCATAACATCATCTCAATCAGCTGTGTGCTGAGCCAACATTCCCAGGTTTCTATGGCGATGCTAAAAGCTTTCTGACTTAGACAGGCTTAGACAGCTGATCTCATTGATCTCTCCTTCTCCTGCTCCTACCGAACAGACTGTAACTCTCAGTGCCAAAGTAACCATATTCTTAGAGAGATAAGATCCTCATGAAGATGATGTCTGCGATTTGTCTGTCTACTGTCAAAAATGGCTTCACAGCATCAGTATAGAAATGTCCATCTTTCTGCCTCTTTCCTGAAACTGCAGCACTTTTTTAGTATGGCAGTCTATGCGGCAGTTGAGTGGGACTCCTCTCACTCTCAAGCTGACTGTACCAGCTGTGAAAGTCTGTTTGCTTTCAAAGTTGGACATGAGCGGCAGAATAAGTTTTCCTACAACTTGTGAAAAAATTACGTATGTAGAGTGAAAATTGTGGGAAATATAGCAAGTTGAAGACAAATTTTTAAGAAGATTTTGAAGCGTTCCCACTGTGTCAGTTTGTCCCCTCACTCTAATTCCCAACATTCTGCTCCATCCGCTTCCATTATAAACTCAGAAAACAGGCTGAAAACAATTTGAAACTTGAATTGAGATTGTGTAAAAAGTATGTGAAAAAGTTGAATTCACTGGAAAGAGTCCAAAGATTTGTGAAGTTTTAAAGGTTTAATGGCGTTTCTACGTGAATGTATGAATTGGTGGGAAGAGGTTGAAGATCAGTGACCGCAAGTTCATTGTATCATCCACTGACCTGTTAGCCCTGTAGGCAAACTGCAGGGGGTCCAGCAAGGGGCCTGTAATGTCCTTCATGTGGGCCAACACCAGTCTTTCAAAGGACTTCATGACAACAGATGTCAGATTGACAGGCCTGTAGTCATTTAATTCAGAGATGCAGGGTTTTTTGGGGACCAGGATGATTTTTGAGCATTTGAAGCAGGAGGGAACTTCACACAGCTCCAGTGATCTGTTGAAAGATCTATGTGAAGATGGGGGCCAGCTGGTCTGCACAGATTTTCAGGCAGGATGGAGAAACACCGTCTGGCCCATATGTACAGTATATAGCATTTTATGCATATGCTCCTCACCCTAATAAAATTGGTGGCTATCCCAGTGCCCCCCCCGGTGAGGCCCCCCTGGCAGCACCACTGGATGGGAAAAACATTTTCTGATCAATAGCTTCATTTGTATGATTCCACATCCAGTTATTGTGCATTTATAGCTCCTCCTAGTGGTCGATGTGAATGAGACTTGCAGTGTATGTGTGAGGTGCTTATGTAGACATATCCTGGAAGTTTTGTGTTGATTGGACAAACATTTTTTGATTTGTAGCCTGATTATCCCCTGCAGTTTCTTAGCATTTATAGCGCCCCCGGGTGTTCAGTTTGAATGAAACTTTCAGGGCGTGTTTCAGTTACTTATGAGGACATATCCTGAGAGATTTGTGATGATTGGAGAATGAATATGGGATTTATAGTGTAATTTGAGTGAATTTGTGCTTGTAGCTCCCCCTAGTGACATATGTACATGAAACTGTCCAGGTATATCTGGGGCACCTATCTGAACATATCCTGTGAGATTTGTGATGATTGGCCCTACGGTTGCTGATTCGTGGTCATTCATGTCCAGAGCCACGCCCCTTTCAAAGTTCATTGGTCCATATCTTGAAAAGTAATTGAGATATCGACATGCTTTATACAACTTTTAATAGGCTTGATCCAACAATGATTCACTGAAAATTTGGTGGCAATCAGAGCTACAGTCTAGGACAGGGATATTCAATTAGAATTCAAAGAGGTCCAAGCAAAGGTTATCAAAACAACTAACTTGCGTTATCATTCAGTACCATAACATATAGTTGTATCAACTTGATTTTAGTCAACAACGGACTGTCAAATCAAATAATATTTCAAGAAAATTTAGTCAGTTTTCACATCAAACTGGAGAGATAATAAATAATAACTACTCTATTAAACTAAACTAAACTAAAATAAAGTGCCTAATTTTTTGAAAAAAATTAAATAAAAAATGTAGCTTGAAGTGTAGTCTTAACTAATTTTATAATAAACACTCAACACATCATAACAAATGAACAGCTGTAATGCCTCCTCTTCTCTTTCATTCCCTCTTACAGAGCTACTGCTTTCCTACTTTCTCTTGTTCAGTGAGAAACGTGAGCTCTAGTTTGTCCTGCCAGCTAGCATTGGAGATCTATGAGATATTCTGGTTTTGAACTGCCTGTGAGAGGAATGTACATGTAAAAATCTGTACATTCTTGAATAAAAGCCTTGAGAAATATCTTTCCCCTTTTGTCTCCTCAATTCGTGTGTGTTTCCAAAATGTCTCTGGTGAATCTGGCGGACTCAACTTGCAACCATCAGAATGCACAGAATTGATTGGCTGAGCAGCGCCACATGAGACTATTGGAGCACATGCGATTGGTCTGTGAGTTTCCTGGTCCGCTGAACCAGTACAGTAGATGATAGAAAAGCTGCATTAAAATAGAAATGCTCCGTCACGAGGTCGTAAGCCTCAATAATAAATCGGCTGTATGTCCGGAGAGGATAGCAGCTGGGTCCGGGGCAGGACATCTGGTCTAGGAGGAGATGTCAAAAATGTGATTTTCAAAAACTTCAAAATGGTGGAAAAATTTTATAGGCAGACCTTAATGGTCCCAGAGGCTTTTTTGTAGAGCACATTGAGCTGCACCTGTGTGAGAAATTTCCAGTCAATCAGACTTATGGCGTGAGGTGCATGACCTTTCAAAGTTTGCATTTTTAAGCCTTATTAACAGTACCAAAATGTGGCAGATTGGGTTTATATTTCTATGGCAGCTGATGCACACCATTTCCAGTTATTCCCCCAAGTTTCATGTTTCTAGCTCATTCCAGCTCACGGGAATTTGAGCCGGCAAAGCAGCCATGAAGTTGCTGCGCAACGGTGCTTACCAAAACTCTCTCAACATACATGATTAGAGAGAGTGTAGTTTAAATTACGTATAGAACCAAAAATCACACACAGATTAAGATAAAGATAGATAAAAAAGTTAAAAGTTAGAAAAGAAGATGACGAACGACGGAGCAACTGCAACAGGCTGCATGCACGTTGGCGCATGCGCACCAAGCTATATTAGTATATATTAGCAAATATATAACATGTTTGATATTTATGATTGGAAATCGGGGAGCCTCCAATCCATTCTGTAACATTAAGAATATGTCTTACACTACAGGATCAGCTTTTGCCCACCATTTAAACACATTCACAAACTGATGGCAGCAAGTTCTAGTGCAAGGTGCTGGAGAAGTTTGATGTTCAGTGCCCAAGGACACTTCAACAATTTGAGCCCTCAACCCTGTGATCAGTCGACGACCTGCTCTACTTCCTGAGCCACAGCCCCCAATGAAAATAAATCATTCACCACCTGTAGGCTGGACTGTTGGGTCTATAAACCATGTAGCTTGATCCTTAAAACCTGTTGGGGACAGGCACCTTTTTCCAGGGAAAAAAATAACATACCCAAAATGAATCAGTAATATCTCCTCAACCATTTGTCCTAGATGCATAATTCTGGTCTCCTTTGAAAGGTCAGAAGCTAAGGAATATAAATCCATTGTACATTAAGATATTTATTTTACCATTAAAGACTACATGAAAAAAGCTATATTTTAATGTAATAAACCATCAAAACCATCATACGGAAGCTTAAAATGCAACTGAATATCTTCTAATCCACCTAGAATGCAAATTATATTTATGTAAATGTCAAATGTAAATTTGATGAAAACAAACTAAAATACAACAGTTATCATATTATTTTGGCAATATTTACTGTTTAAATGTTGGCTTTTATTGAGAGATATCTTTAAAACACTTTTTCTGTCCATACAACAAAGTAAATAACAAAACATTTAAATATTGATAAAAACAGTGAATATTCATCAACATTCCTGTCACCAAAAGCACACCCATGCATCCAGGCCTGTAGATTGAGAACGGGACATCTCACAGTGATGGGGGGCATCAATCGATCCGATTTACTTTTCGTTTGGTACCCTGCATGTCTATGTATCAGGTAATGCACTTGTTTTTTTATGTTTCCCCTGTTAAATTCATAAATAGGTGGAATTACTGAAGATCAGCTTTACAGGAAAAAAATTCTTGTCTTGATTAAGACATATCTTGACAAAAAATTTATATCTATATACTGTATAATCTATATTACTCTGACTAATCCTTTCATATCTTATGGTAATATGGGCAAGAACATATAAAACCAGTTTCTATTCCATCTTTTTAGTACAAATTAAGTTGTTCAAATGGTGCCCCATTATTTCAAACCCAGTCGTTGAACATATTCCACATCAATAAACCTCAGATAGGTACTTTTGCATTTTGATTTCTTAACAGTTCACTCCCCATTTCCATTTCTTTGTAACTAGGTCTCAGATCCACTGTTATCACACATAATCAGTTGATCTTCTACAGTATATAGTCAGTTCTATAGAACTAGTCTTGGTTAGTTTTCAATTATGGACAGAGGTCCAGTTATATGTAAATGCTCCGTACTTGTATAGCGCCTTTCTAGTCTTTTCGACCACTCAAAGCGCTTTTACACTACATCTGCATTCACCAGTCACACACATTCATACACTGAGCCTAAGTGCTCAAACGGAAATTCACATTCACACTCATTCATTCATTCATTCATTCATTCACTTCGACACGCAAGCCAGGGATCGAACCGCCGACCTTCCGATTAACAGCCAACCCGCTCTACCTCCTGAGCCACAGCCGCCCCGCATATGGAACAGCTTTTCTGCTTCACTATGGTCACTCCTCAATTCTGATATTTAAAAAACTTCTTTCAAAACCTCTCTTGAAGGAGTATTCTAACATCTTGGAAAATGTATTCTGTTTTTTCTTGTAGATATGTTTATCCTGTTGTTAATATTAAATAGTTGGGTTAATTTTCATCTCACCGTTCATTTCTTTTCTTTTCTTTTATTATATGCACAAATAAAGACTCACTTATCAGATATTATTAAAACACTCTCCATCCCTTCTTTCATCACTACTGAGTATTCAAATACTGGACTAAAGATGCGAGGTACATTATTTGGTCTAAAACTGTAGTTATTATTATTATTATTATATTATTAACTTGTTTCTCATTTCCCAAACTTTCCATCACTGATTAGCAGGAACCACCTCCTGTAGTGGCACAGTGGCAGAAAATACCCCACCTGGCACCAGCTGTCCTGGTACTTAATGTCTCTTTCCATTCAGGTAAAGGACACACACACACACACACAGACACACACACACACACACACACACACACACACACACTTGGATGTTACTGTCAACTATGATCTGTATGAAACTGTAATGCAGTTCAGAACAAAGACTGTGTGCGTCATTATTCACATCATCACACATCAGATCTTCCTTTCTACTACTGCAACTGCCTGATAGACATAGACTTCCTCTCCTCCTCTCCTCGCCTCTCCTCTCTCCTATCTATCTGTCTTGGTCAAAGGCCAGTGTGAGCACAAAGGCCTGCTGTGGTAGGTAGTTATAGAGCTCTATTGTCACACAGCCTTTCTCTATCTGCTCCATCTTAATAAGAGCAGTCATCATTTAGAGTCTAAGTTGCTCTCAGCCTCCTCGTTTTAATTATGACGTATCGATTGTCTCGTTAAGTCTAGTTTGGCTTAATGAAATCTATTGTTACCTCTAATTCTGTCTTCCATTGTCCTGCCCTACAGCGCTCAGTGTGATGTGGACCTGAGCTCTTTTTGTGCTGTCTAATCTGACTCTGTGTGTGTGTGTGTGTGTGCGCTCTCATGTTTGTTTCTATATGTTTGGGTCTTGGTTTATCTGTTTGGGTCCATTGGTGTGTTTTTTTCTCAGGGAGTGTACATCTTTGCTTCAGTGCCTTCAACCTGTTTGTGTTTCTTATGTCAGTGTGTGTGTGTGTCTTTGTGCTGATGGGTCCCCACTCTAAAAGGCGCTGCTGTCACCGTTTATCTGCTGCTTCCTGATTCCCTTCCATCGACTCTCAGCCAATCAATTCACTAAATGATGCAATTATACGCCCTCCCTCCCCCCCACACACATTTAAAGTTGAGAGGTTTATTTTGGATCAATCCAGACCACTTTGTGTGCAAATTACACAATTGCATTGCCTTCAGATTCCTTAGGCAGCCCAATTGGAGTGAGCCCTGGGTATGAATGCCTAATGAGCGGCTCTGTCCTTCAAAAAGGCTCTGTCGAACACAAGCACAATTAGAGGGGCAGTGGCAAAAAACTGCCATTCCTGTTTCTTTGCAGGGGTCCACTCCTTGAGGTGGCTTTACACCGTGTGGGACACTCAGGCAAGTTCCATTCACCAAAATCCACTGCTTTGAAAGGTGCTTTAACAGTGATATGTTGTGTCATTTGTTGCCTGTACATATGTCTACACTGAGTAAAAAGATTCCTTAATGTGCTGTAAAGAATCATCTGTAATCATCATTGATGGAAGATGATATATGAGTGACTAAAGTGTCACTGTGAGATCACTGAACCATCATGGAGGGTTGAGCCTTGAAGAGAAGAGGAGATGTTGATTTGTGCCAAACTAAAACAACCTCAAATTATTTGATGTCATGGCCAAGGGGTGGATGATGGTCGAAGTAAATGTTGTTATGATTAATTAAAGAAATTTAAAACAAGGATGGACAAAATGGAACCTCCTAGGCCACGTAGCTTTGTTTAGGGATTCTTAGGCCCCAAGGTTGGGGATCAGATTGTATCATGTCCATCACGTGGGACGCAGCTTAAGATGGCAGTATAGACAACTAGCTCCCGATCGAAACTCGATGAAAAAGCCCCAAACTCAGCAATTAAATAATCAGAATACTTCTACCACTCACATGGAAAGGGGAGCAAAATCAAGAAGATGAAAGGGTACTAAAAACCCAACCAAACAACTCGAATCAACTAGAGAAGACGGTGATATGTCGGAAACAGGGGAAGAAGATGAAGGCGTGGAGGCCGAAACAGTTGAAATGCTACGCTCAGGTCTGAAAGATATTGTTAAAGAAATTATCGTCTTTAAAGCAGAAATAAAAAAATCTCGCTGCACTCAAGGTAGAAATTAAAAGAGAATTTGAAGAAGAACTTTGAGGATTTTAAAAGAGACATTAATAAAAAGTTTGCAGACACGGAGAAGGAGCTAGCGTCACATAAGGCAAGAATCACAGAAGCGGAACAGAGAATTGATGAGACAGAAAATTGGAACATGGATGTGAAAGAGGACCTACTCCAATCACTAAAGCAGCAGAAAATATTACAAGACAGACTGACAGACCAAGAGGGAAGAAACAACATCCGCATCTACGGCCTGAAGGAGGGAGTAGAGGGCAACTCAGTCTCACAATTAATAGAGCAGCTGCTGAAAACAGAGCTCGCCTTGCCGACAGACATGGACCTACAAATACAACGGGCGCACAGAGCTCTGACACCAAAACCGGACCCCAGCAAACCTCCAAGATCGATCGTGGTGAACTTTCTTCAATACATGACAAAGGAGATGATACTGAAAGACCTCATTACAACAACCAGGTGCTGTTTTTCGTCCACGACTACGCCACAGCATTAAGAAAGTCCTGAAAGAGAAGGGAATTTGATTCCAGATGCCCCTATCCAGAATGAGAGTACATTGGGAAACCGGCCCGAAAATGCAGAAGAGGTTGCAAAAGACCTCAGCAAGAGAGGGATTGAAATGGAGACCAACCTGATGGTGAGAGATACGCCTGACACGGGGGCGGCGGAGAGACTCCAGAGAGTGTGGCCATGGAAACGGGTAGGAAATCAAGTGGACACCGCGGCACAAGCTAAACAAAAACTACAGGAATACCGAAGAAAACAGCCAACATGGGTATATGGATGCATCTAAATATGTGAGTGCATGTAATATAACATATTTAAAGACACTGAAGATAAACAATTTAAATGAATGCACTCATATTGATACATAGCTATACTTAGGCCTAACGATGTTCTCTGTTAAAATCGATCGGTTTCTGTTTATGCGTAGCTTACTACAGTGAGGCATACGTCCGAACTGCTGGACAACGACACAGGACCTCAACAAGAAGGGGCCCTCATACTCAATGGGATTTTCCCCTCATCCCACGGGGGATACATAGGAGGCATAGGACCCATCTCTTCTCCTCTGCCTATCCCTAGCTGTTTTTTTTATTTTTTATTTTATTTTATTTATTTTTCTTGTCATGTTTCTTTATCTGCTCTGTAAAGCGACTTTGAGTTCGTGAAAAGCGCTATACAAATTCAATTTATTTAATTATTTATTAATTATGTTGTAGATTTAGTTTGATCCTTTTTCATGTTGAGTTTCCCAACGTTTTATGGGATATTGTTTGTTCTCATGGTTACAAAATGGTTTCAAAGGAAGCATTTAACCTCACCTCCAAGAAATATATATGAACTGTCTATGGAAGGTGTCACTGAATGTGAATGGGCTGAACAATTCAACTATAAGGAGCAAGGTAATCCTGAAAATGAGAAAACTTAGGGCCCAAGTTACTTTTATGCAGGAGATTGCATTGCTCCCAGGGAGAACATGAAAAATTAAAGAAATTAGGCTTTAGGAATACATTCTACAGCACATGAAAGCAGAGTAACAAGAGAGGGGTAGCAACACTTATACAGAACTCAACTAATGAATTGAATTTTTAAAAGAGATTAAGGACAAAGAGGAACGGTATGTAATTGTCAAAGGTAAACTAGAAAGGGAGTCACACTGGTTAATGTCTATGCACCTCCAGGAAGCAACAAGCAACTTTTTTCAATCTCTGTTCTCAGCAATGGCCCTTGAATCTGAAGGTGTTTTGGTGTGCGCAGGTGATTTTAACATGGTAATGGATAGCAGGCTAGACACATCAAGCCAAAAAGAGAAGAGGACACCCCTATCTAAGTTCATAAACATGTTATTGAAGGAGCACGGATTGGTGGATGTATGGCGTGAACTACATCCAATGAAAAGAGACTATACACACTACTCCACCGTTCACACAACACACTCTAGAATTGACTATATATTAATGAACAGCTGGAACTTACATAAGGTAAAAGACTGCAAAATTGGGGTAGCTGACGTCTCAGACCATAATGCAGTTCACCTATCCATACTTAAAAAAGTAAACAGAAAAACACTAGCTGGAGATTGAACGAAGCATACTGAAAACAAGGTGACAACTGCAGAAATTAAAAAAGTAATAAAGAGAAGCATTGAGGAGAACGATACAGAAGGAATCAGCCCAACCATCCTATGGTATACTCTGAAGGCCGTCATACGGGAGAAATTAATAGCCATCACTTCGCTACAAAGAAAGCTTAAGCGGACACTGTATCTTAATTTAGTCAATTAAAACACCCTGTGGTAAAAAGTCAAACTACCCACACAGATCAACTCCAGCAAGAAATAAAATACACTAAAGGAGAAATTGATATCTTAGGAAGTGAAATAGAGAAATAACTCAGATTTGTGAAACAAGATTATTATGAAGCAGGCCCTAAAGCCACTAGGCTTCTGGCAAGGCGAATCAGGAAGAAGCAGGCCATTAGTACGATACATAAGATAAATTGAGATTGTGAATTGGGATTTTTTATATCTAACCTTAGAAAGCTTTGGATTTAACAAAGACGCCGTGAATTGTATTAGAACAATCTATCAGAACAAACAACATACAGCTACAGAGGGGAACCTGACAAGGATGTTGCCTACCTCCCTCCTCTTCGCACTGTATACTGATCCTTTAGCGCACGCGATATGTCAGAGTGAGGAATTAAAGGGAATTCAAATTAAAGGACAAAAACATAAGATAAGTTTTTTCGCGGATGATGTTATAATATACTTAAGCACCCCCAAAACAAATCTTGTTCACCTGATGAACATTATTAACATATATGGAAAAATCTAACTCGCTTTTTTATCACACCTAAAATAAAGAGTAAGCAAAATGGTTCATTACAACATTGTTGGCGAATGTGTGGAAATACAGAAGCCAATCATACACATATTTTCTTTTTGCACTGAAATACACACATTATTGAATAATGTCAATGCCACAGTCAAAGATATTTTGGGTTATGAAATACCAAAGGAATGCAAAATTATGTACCTTGGAATTGTAAATGATTGTACCACTGGAAAAGACAGGTATATGATCAGGATATTACTGATGGCAATGAAGAAGGCAATAAAAAGGAACTGGTACAGGACTGAACCCTCCGCCATAGAACAATGGCTGGAAATTGTAAGAGAGATTTACAACATGGAAAAAATTACCTACCACCTTCGACTGAAAGGAGAAGTTTTTGTAGCTAAATGGGGAAAATGGATGAGGTATATGTATAGGCTGAATACTGTATAAGCCAAAGAAACCAGATTTACGTTCAGCCGTTTTGATAATAGCGTACAAATATGATTATGCTGGATTGTAAACATGATGGGGGTTTTTTGTTTGTTTGTTTTTTCTTTCTATGTAACCTCTGCTTCTTCTTTGTTGTTTCTTCCCTGAATGTAGCATTAACAAAAACTAAATAAATACTATAGTTAAAAAAAACAAAAGGTTGTAGCATGTCCGGGCAAAATACAAGTGAGATTTAAAGACATTTTTATTAACACTTAGCTGTAGCTAACAGCTACAGTATATGTGTCTTGTTGGCTAGATCACAAATCTGATGCAACCCATCTTTGTTTACCCTGACTGCATGCAAATCAGGGTCGGCACACCTCTAGTCTAGAAGAAGGTGGTAAGGCATCTGAATCTAATCTAAAGTAACAGTTTAGGAGTTTAGTTACAACAATAACAGTTTAGTTAGTGTTAGCTAACAACTATCCATAAAGTAACACAACACATGAATTAAAGGATTTATATTCATAAACTAAGAGTGATACAAAAGTTTTATCTCTCACTCATGGCACACACTCACCCACACAGATCATTCAGCGGTTGCATTGATCATTGATCAGGGATCAGATTGAATATGATAATATGTGTAGAAATGGCTGGAGTCATTGTCCTTGTTGCTTTAATGAGACAGAGAGTTATTCAATTCAATTCAATTCAATTCAATTCAATTTTATTTATATAGCGCCAAATCACAACAACAGTTATCTCACAGCGCTTTTCATAAAAGAGCAGGTCTAGACCGTACTCTGTGATGATATTTACAGAAGCCCAACAGTTCCCACCAAGAGCAAGCACTAGGCAACAGAGGCAAGGAAAAACTTCCTTTTAAGAGACAGAAACCTCGAGCAGAACCATGGCTCAGGGTGGGTGGCCATCTGCCTCGACCGGTTGGGGGTGAAGGAGAGGGGGGGCTAGAGCGAGAGAGAGAGAGAGAGATAGAGAGAGAGGGAGAGGGCAGGAGAGGAACAGAGAGAAAAAGAAAGGGATGGAAGGAGAGAGAGGGGAGGGAGGCAGCCTACACAAGGGCAGGAACACGGGGGCAGCAGGCGACCCGCAGCCACAGATCCAGACTCCACAGCTCCAGAGCCAGAAAACCTGCAGGAAGTGATAGGAGGAGAGAGGAGAGGGACGAGAAAGCACAAGACTACCAGAAAGGGGAGAAGTTGTGTTAGTAACATGCAATAATGGGATGAGGTTGCATACAGAGGGAGAGAAAGTAGAGGAGAGAGGAGCTCAGTGCATCATGGGAAA
>NC_060168.1:5642394-5673116 GCF_021292245.1 Micropterus dolomieu | reverse complement strand
TGAAGATGATGTCTGCGATTTGTCTGTCTACTGTCAAAAATGGCTTCACAGCATCAGTATAGAAATGTCCATCTTTCTGCCTCTTTCCTGAAACTGCAGCACTTTTTTAGTATGGCAGTCTATGCGGCAGTTGAGTGGGACTCCTCTCACTCTCAAGCCGACTGTACCAGCTGTGAAAGTCTGTTTGCTTTCAAAGTTGGACATGAGCGGCAGAATAAGTTTTCCTACAACTTGTGAAAAAATTACGTATGTAGAGTGAAAATTGTGGGAAATATAGCAAGTTGAAGACAAATTTTTAAGAAGATTTTGAAGCGTTCCCACTGTGTCAGTTTGTCCCCTCACTCTAATTCCCAACATTCTGCTCCATCCGCTTCCATTATAAACTCAGAAAACAGGCTGAAAACGACTTGAAACTTGAATTGAGATTGAAGAAAGTAAGTAAGGAAAAAAGTAAGGAATAACTCATGACCATTTGGCTTCTAGTTCAAGAGAACAGCTTTCATCATTTCTTGCTGCTGCAGCTTCACATTGAAAACATTTAACTGGCAAAACACTAGTTGACTTTTATTTTGAAGTAGTCACAGGAAATGCATTCTGTTTGTAAGTGAGATCAGCGGTGACCGCTCTCATTCTTCAAAAATGCGTCTACACAACAAGACATCCGTCATTTTCAGAATTTCAAACCAGTTTGAAATATTGGAGGGAGTAATGCAACAGTGAGCTGTTAGATAAAGAGCTGCACACCTCCACCTTCTCAGCCAGGTAACCAACTCCTTTCACTTTTGCTGTTCGCAGACTCATGTTGTGTGCAGCATAAAGTCAGATCATGACAGCTCACAGAATTATGGAAAATACCAATAACTGCCAGGTAATACTTTGTTTAGCTGCCCCAGACTACTGTGCCCTGTGCTATTAAAAGTAATCGGCTACCACCAATAGGCCTAACTACAGGTGTCTCATGCTCTCATGCACAATAATGGTGCATAGCATCAAAACCGGTTGATTCATGAAATCAGAGTTACATTTACAATTACAGATTCAAACCATCACTCCTCAGTGAACTGCCTCATTGGCTGTGGTCTGAGAGCATTTTCTAGTTAAGTAGGCCTATCTAGTAGCCATTTAGGCCTACCATGTCTTATAGTGTTCTGTTCACATTTATATAAGCGAATAAAAACGTTCATTTTAAGAGAGTTGAAAATAGTAAACAGCAATAAACAACGAAGGTTAAAGTCAAGGGCAACTGGACTTGGTTGAAGATACTGGAAGACGTTTCATCCCTCATCCAAAGGATGTTCGATACTGAACGACCATCGTTCAGTCTTGGCCACCAGTAGTCATCTGGTCATCAAATAACATCATAGAGTACGGTCTAGACCTGCTCTTTTATGAAAAGCGCTGTGAGATAACTGTTGTTGTGATTTGGCGCTATATAAATAAAATTGAATTGAATTGAATAGTCCTAACGAACCGGCAGTATCGATCCTTCGTTGGATAACTATGACCTGGATGATTATTTTTGAAAGTCCAGCCCCACAGTGTCTGCTCAGAAAAATTCGTGCCTTTGAACAAATGTAGTTGAGGACCCCTGATGTAGAGGTCAGTTAAATAATAGCCGCTGGTGGTTAAAAATAAGTTTTCATAAGATACTTTGCTCCAAATAGCCAAAACAATATCAGTGCATGCATGGTTGGCATTAGCAATTTTCTGGTAACCAGTTATTTATTGTACTAACGCTTATGATATCACATTAAAATTACCACAATGAAAATATGGATATGACTTATACAGTCCAGTGTTTCTCGTTTTCCCAGCCCACCAGAGTCTAATCTGTTCCGCCACAGTTTCCTAAAGAAGCGAAAACATTCTGAAACTTCTCATTATAACATAAAATGTCTTTGTTTTCATCTGTCAGACAAACTAAAATTGAAAGCACCATATGGCTTTGTTCCCTTATCAAATCGCAAAAAACTGCAATTTAATTAAATAAGTATATGTATAAATAAGATATTAAATCAATATAATTAAGTTATTTTAGGAGGTTAAAAAAGTAACTAAGTAACTTTTACTCTGAGTAAATTGTAAATAAGCTACTTTTTACTTTTACTTGAGTAGATTTTTATACTGTTGTTGTATATTGTTGTTGTTGAAATTGTACTCTTACTTAAGTAGAATATTTTTGTACTCTTTCCACCTCTGGTTGAAACACACATGTGGTACACACAGAGTCACCAGAGGCAACAAACAACAACACAGCTCTCAAGTAGTGACATGGGACCTCAAATCAATAAATTATTCTGAGCATTTCCAGTAAAAGGAAAAAGAAATGTTGCAGTAATGTAAATAATAGTGGACTAGAATAGCTTCTGTGTACTCACCTGACCATACTGTTTCTCTATAGCCGCTTGTTTATTACTGAAGGACCTTAAAACATAACATAAACACACATGAAAATGATTTCACTGTCATTTTCTGTATTGCTCTCGCTGCCAATGACTCTCTATCTCATTGAATCCCATGGGAAAATTTTATGCAGATATCCAGTGATGCACAGAGAGTACCTGATCTCCTCCAGCAGTTCAGTGTCCTGATGTTGTCTGATCTGCAATTTGCTGAGCTGTTCTGAGAACATAAGTTTTACCAGCTGGCTCTCCTTTACCTGCATGCATACACACACAGAGGGACAGTTAAAATGTTTTACATTATTGAACATCAGCAGTGGTAGAAAGTAATCTTCTGCTTGATACTTCTGTTCAACTACTACAAAGTGCACATATTGGAATTTTTACTGTACTAGCATTTGATAACTACCAGGTATACCTTACAGATTAATAATACAATGATGTATTATTATCCATACGTCCATAGTCAATAGTCTGCTTATTCTGCATACAGGGTATGTATTATTATTATTATTATTATTATTATTATATGTATGTATGTTAACATAATTGACAACTACATGAACTAACGGAAATTGGTCACCATTAACACAACCATGTGTAATACAAAATTTAAATGACTCACTCTCTTTTACAACCGTATACACTTTGCAGCTAGATGACAAATGTTTCCAATCATAAATTGTAAAATGAGTTAGGGGTTGCAGGAAAAACAAAAGAAAGTCAACAAAGTCTTAATGAATTTATATTAAGTCCATCTCTGACTAGAGAGTGGTGAGCAGTAAGCACTCTCAACTCTTAATCCACATTAGACTCTCAGCACTACCTTACCTTTCTGGGCGGTGGCTGCATGACTGGATGAAAATAGTGTCCAGTTATTGGGGCGGCTGGCCCTGGTTGCTTGTCGGAGTGTCCTTGGGCAAGATACTGAGTGTCCTTGGGCAAGATACTGAACCCCGAATTGCCCCTGGCGGCTGTTCCGCCAGTGTATGAATGTGTGTGAATGTTAGTTTCCGTTTGAGCACTTAGGCTCAGTGTATGAATGTGTGTGACTGGTGAATGCAGATGTAGTGTAAAAGCGCTTTGAGTGGTCGAAAAGACTAGAAAGGCGCTATACAAGTACGGAGCATTTACATTTATTGTCTCAGTTGTTGTGTTTGTTTCAGCTGTGGTGCACTGCTACTTCCTCAATATTTTCACATATGCAAATGTGCAACTCTCTCTCTAGCTCTCTCTTTTGGATTCTCTCTCTCACTGTATTGCTGTATTAAGGAAAGCCTATAGAGGGCAGCAGAGTCCAGTGACTACTTCGTTAAACAACAGGAATTGTCGCACACAAACAGAAAGTCTTTTCTATGTACTCCACTTAGGACCCAAAATAAACAACTCAAATGGGAAATGTAGCCCTAGAACATGTTACATTTCACAGTATATACAACCTGATTGTTAGACCTGAGGGCAGTTTCACAAAAGCAGAATTTATAAATCCAGGATAACAGAAAAAGCTAAGCTTGACCTAGTGTGGTCAGTGCATCCTGGTTTTATCTGTTTCACAAGGGCCAAGACAGCGACTATGTCAAGCTAGGTGTAAGGAATTCAGATAAATGCGCGTCAACACTTTTCTTCAAGAGATCCCACAGTAGATCACAGATTTATTGATGCTGAAATGGAAATGACGTGCAACATACTTTTACTACTAGGTTTACGAGGAATAAAAGCACATAATTAAAAAAAGAAAGAAACAGCAGTGGTAATAAAACAGTAAGAAAAACCTACAGATGCTGTCATGTGCTACTTAGAATTTTAACAAAAATAAAGAATTCCCCTTTTTGCTAGGAACCCCCCTGGACCCCACAAAAATTTTTCTACATATTCTTTCATTACGGCTGTGTCTCCTCACAACAATAACAGCAGCCGTCTCTGCACAACCCTTGGTGGTTTGCACCTTCCTTTCAAACGTATTAAATACAGATGCTGTTGCACTCACATGAAATTGCTTTTAGGCTTGTTAGATCACATTGCATGTAGTAAACTTATTTGCGTGTTACCCTCCCATTACTTTGCACAATAAAATTGAAACGCTCCAAATTGCATAGTCATTAAGGCAAAAGTAGTAAATGAACAACAGGTGCTATCTTGCACTTTAGTACATCAGCTTACGTCTTTATTTGCTGGTGATATCACGTTTTTACCTTCAGTAAATCTGGCCCATGGTCTGCAACAATGCTTAGGTGGGTGGTACGTGTCAAAGTAACGTCCACATGAATGGCAGGACCTAAGGTTTCCCAGCAGAACAATGCCCAAAGCATCAAACTGTATCACACTGTTGGATCGGACCACATGGACCAGCATTCACTCCCCACATGCATCAAAAATCCTTGACCCTATCGCTGGTTCACAGGGTTTCCTTCCTTGGACCACTTTTGATAGGTCCTGACTTCTGCAGACTGGGTACACCCCACAGGAGCTGCAATTTAGAGATGCTCTGACCCAGTCATCTACCCATCACAGTTTGGCCCTTGTCAAAGTGGCTCAAATCCTTACGCTTGCCCTGTTTTCCTGTTTCTCATACATCAACTATGAGAACAAAATGTTCACTTGCTGCCTAATATATCCCACCCATAATCAGTGTTATTAACTACACCTGTCAGTGGTCATAATGGTATACCTGATCGGTATATAAATGTAAATATAACATACTGGATTTATGACAATTTTATTTGTGTGGCACTAAGGGTTGACAAAGTGATTCACGAAACATGAAAAGAAACATAAATAAAGTTACACAAGAGCCCAGGATGGTCATTGGGTGGAATGGGCTTTGAACTATTACGCTTAAAATCGCAGCAGAATCTGATACCACTCGAGGAGGATCCGTGTACCATTGCTGTTCACTTTTTAAACAGTTTATTATGATTATTCGCTAAAAGGCAAAATATATTGTATATTTTACAAGTTCAACTGTTTTTTCCACACCTGTCCAAATAATAATGAATAGTTAAATCAGTTAACATTTATCCTTAACATAATGATAAATTAATAATAAATAAGTTAAATATAATAGGTCTAAAACAATAAATTTGCAAAGGTGCATCATGTTTTATGTTCAGCATCAATATTTTCAATCACAAATGGGTTGAAATCCACAAAAGTACTGATGTCATACATCTTAATATCAATCATGCAGCATATTAAGAGATAGTGTTTGATTCAACTTTTTGGGGGGGCTTTAATAACTACTGATTGATCTGATGTATTTGGTTATTAATAAAACAGTGATGATAATATGATGCATGTTCATGAGATTAAGCTTTCATGATCAGTTATTGAGCTATTCCTTGAGTATCTATTTCTGCAGATATTTAATTTGTTAATTTATTTCATACGTTTTACTTGCTTGAGGCACTTATTCCTTCCTGGCACTGAATTTTACATCAATGAATGTCCAATTCAGTTGCAAACTAGATGTGATCCTTCTAAACTATGTATGATGCAAACATAGGTCTAGTGTGTTCTTTTTAAACCAACAATAGTTTGACACAGTTCAAAGACTTCTATTTAGACTAATGATCTAAAGCCCCATGAAACAGCTGGAACATGGACTGTGAGTTAACATTTTTTGCTAACTGTTTTGTATTTGAACAACTGGACAATTGCATGTACATTTTGTCAAAGCTGTCCAACATGTTTTTCTGAAATTGTGATTATGCACTTTACTTCTTATGTCAAAAACAGCCTTTCTGTGAATTTAGAATTGTCCAATCTTATCCCAGTTGATGACTACTACATTATGAAAGGATTTTTCAGAACGGCGATACTAGAGCAACCAGCTATTTTAAAATACTGTCATTGAATCAGGCACATATGCTTTGTAGAATACATTGATCACACTGATGATTCACATTTCAGGGTCATTGCTTAATATCACTTATTAAGAATGAGGATTTCCATGGCAAAATTAAATCTAATACAAAGAAATAGGCTTACAGTTCATAAATGATGAGGTTATTGAGGCGAGGAGTTAGGAATGGTGTTGAGCTGCTGGTTCAGGTCTTCCAGTTAAGAAGTTAAAAGGTAATTATTTTGATATTTTGTAACCTGGACCCTGTTTTCACATGTTTTTGTGACTATTTGACTGATGGTGACAACATTTTTTAAAACTGGTCCAGTATTGAACGAGCACGCTGCAGTCGGCAGCAGTGAAACAGGACTGCAACGTAATCCTTGTGAGCAAATGTACCCTGTCATAGTATGTCCACTAAAATGCTTGTTTTTGGTTTTTTAATTATGTTTTTTGTCAGAGTCTGGTGTCTTTGATGAGAGTGACATAGTGTCCGTTTGTGGTTGAACAAAAAGGATCTTACTTTTAAATCTTCCTTGATGTTGTCAGACACAAATAACAATCTAAGCGGCAAAAACAAGCACTTCAAGTGGACGTACTTTGACCGGGTGCATTGCCAGCCCTGTTTCACTGCTGCCGACTGCAGCACGCTTGTTCAATATTTGACCAGTTTTTAAAAAATATTGTCCCCATTAGTCAATTAGTCCAGGTTGAAAAATACAGAACTTAGGCTTTAAGAATGGTGTTGAGTTGCTGTGTCAGGTCTTCCAGTTTCTTATGGAGGCTCTTTGGTGAAATGAAAGGCTCATAAATCTCAGGCGGCACAGAGAAGTTGTCCTAAAGGGAGAAACACATAGGACATTAATGTTGCAAAGTATTATTTTTTATATTAACAATTAATAATTATTAATAAATTATTATGTGTAATGTGAAATGGTTAAACCCACAGAAAATTATCAGGCATCTCTGCACAGCTTTTAACATCTTGTTGCTGATTATTTTGAATGGACACAGTTTAGTCTCACCTCTCTCATGAAAAAGGCAACTGTTTGCCAACACATTGCACATAAGATCTTTATAAGGCCGCAATATGGCAAGGCTGTCTGTTCTGAAAGTTACGTAATACTGCTCTTTGCAGACTTATCCCCCCTTTCTAAGGGTTGTAGGGACAGGTTGTCTCATGTTAAAATATATTGGAAATCAGTTGATCATGTGGCTGTTAATTTATTTTAGAGATCAAGCTGAACTGAGCAAGAAAATTGATTTAAAGCATAGGTTCACAAGTTTTCAAGTCTGTCTTGAAACAAGGTACCCTTATTTACATTGAGACAGTTAACCTGCTGTAATCATTGCTCCTGTTACACTGGCCATTAACAGATCCATCCCGGATACACTTCCAATTAAAGTGATGTGGGACAAAATCTAGTCCTTGTTCTTTGCAGTCTGAGTTAGAGAAATCAAGAGTGTATCTTCCAAAGTTACAGTATCTTTAGTATGCCATTTTGTCTTTGCTGAACTATTCCCTCTCAGCACAGAAACACTGTCTGTGGAATGTAAATAATTGAAAGTAAGTAATGAAACAGACAGCTTTGCTTACTTCACGTAAGTCACGTGATGTAACCAAGTATGGTAGGCTTTAATCACATTAAAAGCTTTAATGTATTTATACAACTGTCACTTTTTGTTTTCTTTACTACATTAAGCATAAAAAATTTATATTGCAACATATGTTTCTGGTGCAACTACTCAGTATTAAGTTTATGGCATTTTTGTAATATGGTATTATATATAAAAATAAAGTATGTAAGTACTGTATGTAATACAGTATTTTCATTTCACCATGCTGTCCAGAGGTTTTCCATTTGTGGGAAAATAATTGCACTAGACAGACTTGAACACTGTCAATGGACAATTCATAATACCTACATCAGGACAGCTGTACCTTATGTGACAGTTATGTCTAAAAGGATAAACGGATTTACCACCTGAATGAAAATAGTGCCTCAACATTATCAGCAAAATGCAACAGTATGTTAATATGTCTAAAACTGCCTTCCTTGAGTCTCTGATAACAAAACTTTACAACATAATTGTAATATCTGTGTTATTATATTTACACACAAACAGAAATAATCAGCCATGATCACTTACCAGACACCGTTGATAAATTTCATCCAGTAATGTGACCAGATTGTTCATGTCTGCCTGATTGGAAATACTGGGGTGCAGGGACTTCAGGCCTTTAATGAAATATCCAGGAAAGACACTTTCCTGTCCAAATAACAACATATGTGAGGGTGGGGCTTAATGTGTTCAGTATATCAAAATCCCTGTTACTGCTGTTTGTGTTGAGTTTAGCAGAAAGAAACTGCTAGCCTAATGTATCTCAATCTCAAAAGTAAAAAATAATTTCCTTGCAACAACTGTAAGGTTAAGCCTGAACTTGGAAACAGCAGTTGAGAAAACAATCTCGCTTCAAAGACCATTTAGCTTTAGCAAATATGTACACCCAATAACAGGCAGGTGTAACTAATAAATAGTGCTCAGAATGTTCAAAAGGAAATTCCATGCCACAGTATATTCTAAGATCAGGTTCTAAGATCAGGTCTTTTCTTTTGAAAATTCATTCATTATAGACAATCATTTATCTCCTATTACATTATTAATGATTATCATCGCTCTGTCATACTCACACACAAAAACGCACAACACTTACCCCCTGTAACAAGCTGAGGTTAAAACACTTGCATCTTCTATCCTAAGGAGATAACATAGTGAGAAAAAAACGTATATTTAAAAATGTTATCAAACTGTTCAGTTACATAAACCAGCTCCCATGTAATTTTTATAAAAAAACAAATAAAATTTGATTAGATATATTTTCAGAGTTGGGGAGGATCCAGACAGATGAAACGGAATAGTTAACTGGCTCTGCAAACAAATGCGAGGAAAGATCAAGAAATACAAAAAGAGTGCATCTACCAGCTGCGCAAGAAAGAAAAATTAGTTCAGATGAGATAACAGCAAGAAAAGAGGAAGTGGTAAAGATATCATGGTGCTGAAGCTGTTTGCACACACTGCAGAATAAAGCAACACTGTCTTATATAATGTATAATGCAGAGTGCAATCTTGAGCATTTCTGCAATTTCAGCTTGTAAGCTAACTCTTTATAACATTCACCTAATGTAAACTTAACTTAAAACTAAAAAAGATAAACTACATTCTATTTATTTTTTGTAGTTTCTTTAAGGCATACTTACTTACGCAATTTAAATCATATAATTAATCAGAGCACATTTTAAATAAATAATTTCAATCCAGGAAACAGTTTAAAGACTTAAATTGGAGAGAAAAAAAGGTGCAGAGCAGGTGGTGAGTGATAAGATTAAGTCAGAGCAACAGAGGATGTCAAAGGGAAACACTGAATAACATCACGGTAGACTTACAGTAATGTGAGCTGAGCTGCAGTTATCAGAACAGTTCTGTCAATCCAAACAAGAAACAGAGTTGAAGAAATCACACCAGTAGACTCAGCTTCAACTGGTTAGACAAACAAATGCCAAATGGAGTCCCAGTAGCAACAATTAATAGGCTGCCCACTTACCTACTTAACATTATTTATTTTCCTTGTTGCTTATATAGCAATGCATGGGGAAAGTATTTTACTGTTTTTCAGTGATTTGCGAAGGGCTGTTTTAGCATCAACACACACTGCTTTTGATTGCTTTAGTCTGCTTTAGTCACAAACACACACACACACAAACACACACACAAACACACACACACACACACACACACACACACACACACACTGGACCAAGCATTGCCCTGGACAAACATAAACACTGCATATTAGTATATGTACTACTATAATATACTACTATACACTAAATACACAAATAAATTTGAGATATAAATTATTATTATGTGCTGTGACATAACATATGTAACATACAACATTTGATCAGCATTACCTTCAAACTCTTTCCCAAGTTTTCCACTTCGATGGTGAGCTCATGCATTCCTCTGCATGTGGTAGGGAATGACTGAACAAAAGAGATGAAAAGAGGCAGCAGGAGTAGAGGCAGCATACATGTAAAGGAGGTAGAGGACCCAGTCATGGCTAATGTACAGGTTAGGATTACTAGAGAAGTCTTTGCTCACGATGCAATGTAAGATTTTAGTCTAGATTTTGCCTACACCTGTCTCTGTGTTTGTCAATGGATGTGTGACAGGTTTGCCTTTTAACACATCAGGATGTGACATTTTAAAGTTATTGGGGAACCCCTTTGCTGCTTTTCCATGATATTATCAAAATGTTCCCACACACTTACATCTTTACTCAACCCGGACCCTTACATGTTGGCAAAAATGATACGTGTGTGCTGATTCTAGCCACATATCAGGGCGATCTGACTTATGACTCATGACATTTCTTCCTGGTTACACAGAGGAAACAAGTCAGATTATTTCACTTCTGCAGGCTGTGGGTTGAACTGAAGTTATGTTTTCATCCATGGCTGGGATTGGCTTGAGTGGAGACATTTCTGCCCTACTAAGGCAAAGCGCAGTAACTACACATTTGGTCAAAATTGAGTTAAGACTCAAAATCGGTTTTATGATATCTTCTGCTTTAATTTTGGCCCATTTCAGAAAAACGATTAAACAAGTTTAATTGTTTATTAAATACAGCCTGGATATAAAAAAACTAAACTAAAATGTAATCAGTTAAAATGATAAAAACAAAAAAACAAAAAAGTTAACAAAACAATACATACTAACAGACTCAAACATGATATGCTGTCTCTCCTGCTGTAATAATTCAGATGACAAATAGGGTCATTTTACAATTATTTCTAATGGAACCGGACTACATTTTGGAGCCAGCGAACTGTCCATTAGAGAGAATGCAGCTTTAAGTTCCATCTGCATTGTTTCACTTTCAGACCCAGAGGTCGCCGCATGATTGAGATTAGAGAAATAACATTTGACAACCTCTCGTCACGTAACTACAACTCTGGATTGGACATCGGTGCGTCGAGCTGCAAAACAACTGCAGGATGTTGAGTTTGTAATGTGATTTTTTTGTTTTTGTTTTTTTAATATTAATGTTTTTGAGTTGCTAGTTCAACAGTCCCGACGTTACTTTTTTCTGCCCTGGGCCATAGGGCCAACATTATTGTCGAGCCCTGCTATTAAAGCTATTAAAAACAATCAACATGTAGTAAGAAACAACAAGAAAGTTTGATTAACACATTTAGTTTGTAGATGCTGCACTTTGCCTTTGCAATACTGTTTCAGTTGGTTAAGGTCATTCAAAGGCAGAGTGCAGTATCTGCTTTTTGGGGGTCAAAGGTCAAATCAGTGGTCCGAGTTTTTATCTATAAAAATGTCTTCCTTAGAAATTATTACATGAATTCTTTTCCACTAATCTAACCACAACATGTTTGACTGGCTAGTGTAAAAACTTTAAAGGCATTGTTCTCAGTTTCAGTGTTTGCGTAGTTACTGCACTTTGCTTTTGTATGGCATATTTGTGTAAGTGCTACCAAACTGGGTGCACTATGTGACCCTAGGGAACACATGACGAGTGTAAAAGACCCCCCACCCCTCTTACATAGGAGCAAGACAGCCAGACTGAAGACACAAAACTTTTGTCTTTACATGTTGATGTTTTGAGTTTCTTTGTGGTAGTATAGCATTTCAAAAATACTGCTAATGTAGCATGTTTGTCGGACCTCAGTGATACACACAATGCATTTTGTTGAGTAACACTGAGTGTTTCCAAAAAACCCTCACATGCGCCCTTTAAATTAAAACACCCTCTGGTCCATCAAATCATTCTAAAACTCTTTTTGTTTCTTTGTGGAGGAAATACAGGAGTGCCTCATATCCTAATAGGCCCAACTTGTCTCTGTTACTGTGTGCTGATAATGGGACCAAGGCGAGCAACTGTCCTCAGGTCCCACATTGGCCTATTTCTCTTTACATTACTGTATTGATACATAGGCCAAGTTAGGCTAAAAGTTGTGTCCGTGTGTGCAGAACTAGAGCCCAAACGGGATATCTTGGTTATGGCTGCCTGATAACATGTAATGTTAATTAACACATATAATGCCATTCCTGTTTGATTATTCTAAAACATTATCCAGGAATTACTAAGTAATGCAACATTTAATTGTTGGTGACAGTGTGGGTTCAAACCTCATACAGAATTCCACTAACAAAATGAAATTAATAAATGTGCTTCTTTGTTTTCCACTGTAACCTTTGTTCATTGAGATAAAAAATAAAGTGGAAGTACAGAAACAAATTTTCCCCTGAAGTTGTGCTACTTGCTAAGTGAAAGAAATAACTCGAGTAAGACTAAAACTCCAAAAGGTCACTTTTCTCCGGCAGATAATATTATTGACCAAAAAAGCAAATTTGACTAATTTCCACAACAGTATAAACAAAGCTTTTTTCACATTAATAGGTAACAAGAACCAGTATTGATCACTGCAGTCAGTGGGAGGCTCAGAAAACAACACTGATGCAACAGATAACTAATTCTTTGAAAGTAAAACCACCCTGCCACATCTAAGACGTGTTGCTCTGGTGGCGCTGAAAGTTTCATTTCAAGCTTGGGAATTTGGTGCAGATAAGACCACTGATGTGAAATGTGTTATCTCCAGAGACCAACCCATACTCACTGCCAAATTGTCACATTAGGATTTTTAGTCAAGACCCCTTGGCAGCACTTGTTACCGTCCTTTTCATCCTTTTCGTCCATTTCGTAATTTCTGGACATGCGTGGCTCTGCGGTCAAGTTAACAACAAGTTTATGCAACAAAGCTACTTGGTTAGGTGTAGGCATCAAAACTTGGTTTGGCTTAAAATAAGTATGTCAGTTACATAAATAATCTATGTTATAGCGATGAAATGGTTACCGGTTTAATGATAAATCATGTAAGCTGTTCATTTTAAAGTTAATAAACTCTGAGAAATACAACCTGCTCAGCCTGGTGTTCTGCTCCTGGGTCCAAAACCCTAATTTGCTGTGTCTGTGCTTGGCTAGATGTAACCAGCCTTCTGGCCTGGGTATTACCTGGAATCACAATTAATTTCCAATTCATGCAAATAAAGGAACAATATACTGATGATATTGGTTACACAGCAAATTTTATGGAAATATATTTTTTAAGATATCATGGACTAAAGTGTTGATCATGGTAATATTGATGAAGATTGATGGTACTGCAAAAACACAACTGGTAACATATATCAGCTCACTGAGGTTAACATCTCCTTCCATCAATCATGACAATGGCATTTCTAAATAATTACAAGGAAATATGAAATGAATAATAAGGCAAATGTGTTCTCTGCTCTGACATTTGGGAAAACACACTAGTTAGACTTCTTGCCCAGAGTCAGAAGATAAGATCAAGGTCAGTTTTCCTCTGTGTGTCCAGTAGAGGCAGTAGAGTGTGGTGATCTTAATTGGTGAGGAAGTCACCACATGTTTCTAGAAAACCAGGTCAGCAGGAGACTTTGGAAGAGTGGTGTAGGGAGATGTACATGTAACACAACACATACACAACCGACAAGCACATTTAAGCTTAGCAAAAATAAGCATGCCATTTAATAGTTTATAATGGTGTGGTTGCAGAAATATGAGAAAACAAATCAGTTGTAACTGTGGCACTAAAAGTTACACAGAGCAAGAGCAAGAACTGCGATCTAAGATCAAAGACTAAATGCAATACATTTAAAGATAATTTACTGGACAGTATACGTAGCCTTCAAATTAACTTCTGATTTATACTAAAGTTAAAAAAAGGAATCCACAAAAGGATAGTGTTTTTCAAACTAGCAAAGAGATAAAATGTCACTCAAATTAAATGCATCTAATATATATCAGCGGGGGCAGAGCTAGACTCTCAGCACAGTGGGGCTTCATCACGGGGCCCACCAGCTACTCAGGTCATTTAAAAGTTTACATGACCCCCGGCTCTCTCCAAATGTCTACTGTGTCCGTTTGCATCGCTGCTGCCGGGGCTGATCGCAGCCATTCTAATAAATGTTTGTGCTCACAACAGAAGCGCCGCAGTGTATCTAAGAAGCGTATATATATATATAATAAAATACCCTGTACAGACTTCCGATTATATATCAACAATAAACGAAGAAACAGAAACAATTTAACTACGTAGCCTACTTAATCACTTAATCATCAAGCACAAAAAGCAAGCACTAATCACCAAATCAACAGAATCAGTTTTATTGCCAGGTATTTGTACACATACAAGGAATTAGACTCTGGATTGTACATTGCTCACGATGTGTTTACTCTTACAAAAATAAAAAAAACACAAAAATAAAAATAAAAATAAAATCAGGCAAAGACTTCAGTGTAGACAACACAAATATACACACTATGAACAAAAACAATATAGACATATTGACAAATAGAGCAGTGAGCAGAGTGCAAAGGATGCAAGAGTATGTACATGTCGGAGGTGGATGTGATATACAGGTACATATACAGTTGAAACCAGAAATTTACATACACTATATAAAAAGACACTTTTTTCCTCATTGTCTGACATGAAATTAGACAATCACTTTTCCTGTTTTAGCTCTGTTAGGATTACCAAAATTATTTATATTTGCTAAATGCCAGAATAATAATACTTTTTTTGACTATTTTTCATTACTTTCTTCAAAGTCAGAAGTTTTACCATGCCTTTAAACAATTTTGGAAAGCCCGGATGATGATGTCATGTCTTTGGAAGCTTCTGATAGGTTTATTGACAACATTTGAGTTAATCAGAGACACACCTGTGGATGTTTTCAAGGCACACCTGAAACACACTGCTTCTTTGTGTAACATTATGGGAAAGTCAAAAGAAATCAGCCAAGATATCAGGAAGAGAATTGTGGACTTGCACAAGTCTGGTTCATCCTTGGGTGCAATTTCCAGATGCCTGAATGTGCCACGTTCATCTGTTCAAACAATTATAAGCAAGTATAAACGGCATGGGAATGTCCAGCCATCATACCGCTCAGGAAGAAGATGGGTTCTGTGTCCCAGAGATGAACGTGTTTTGGTCGGAAATGTGCAGATCAACCCAAGAACAAAAGTAAAAGACCTTGTGAAGATGCTGGCTGAGTGTGTCATTATCCACAGTGAAACGAATACTGTACCGACATGGGCTAAAAGGCCACTCTGCCAGGAAGAAGCCATTACTCTAAAAGAAACAGAAAAAAGACAGATTATAGTTTGCAAATGCATGCAGGGACAAAGACCTTAATTTTTGGAGACATGTCCTGTGGTCTGACGAAACTAGAATCGAACTGTTTGGCCATAATGACCATCATTACGTTTGGAGGAAAAAGGGGGAAGCTTAAAAGCCTGAGAACACCATCCCAACTGTGATATACGGGGGTTTTGCTGCAGGAGGGACTGGTGCACTTCACAAAATAGATCTCATCATGAGGAAAGAACATTATATGGAAATACTGAAGCAACATCTCAAGATATCAGCCAGGAAGTTAAAGCTTGGGCGCAAATGGGTTTTCCAAATGGACAATGACCCGAAGCATACTGCCAAACTGGTTACAAAGTGGCTTAAGGATAACTAAGTCAATGTTTTGCAGTGGCCATCACAAAGACTGATCTCAATCCTATTGAAAATTTATGGGCAGAGCTGAAAAGGCATGTGCGAGCAAGGCAGACTACAAACTTGGCTGAGTTACACCAGTTCTGTCAGGAGGAATGGGCCAAAATTCCTGCCAACTATTGTGAGAAGCTTGTGGAAGGACATCCAAAAGTTCATACAGTTTAAAGGAATTTGTACCAAATACTAATAAAATGTATGTAAACTTCTGACTTTAATGAAAGTAATAAAAAAATTGTCTAAATAAATCCTTCTCTCATTATTCTGGCATTTAGCAAATATAAATAATTTTGGTAATCCTAACAGACATAAACCAGGAAAAATGATTGTCGGATTTCCTGTGTCTTTTTATATAGTATGTAAACTTCTGGTTTCAACTGTACATGTACTCATGTACACAGTGCAATGAAGCATAGTGCAAAGGATGCTGGAATAAATAAGTATAAGTATTTTGTGCAGGAATTATGACTTGAGGTAGGTGGATTGGTATACAGTATCTACAATATGACAATATAAAAGAATGAACAGCACTGAAATAGAGAATGTGAATAAATAATAAATGTTAGCCAGTAAACAGGTGCTGATTAGAGACAGAGTTACTGGGTTATTGCACAGGAATTGTTCCTGACACTGTGAGTGATGGCTTGTGGGAAGAAACTGTTCCTGAGTCTGTTGGTTTTGGCATACAGTGCTCTGTAGCGCCTACCAGAGGGGAGGAGCTGGAACAGGTTGTGTCCGGAGTGAGATGGATCTGCAGTGATGTTTCCTGCCCGTTTCCTGACTCTGGAAATGGATAAGTCCTGAAGGTCCAGGTTGGCACCGATTATTTTTTCTGCAGTCCTGATTGTCCGTTGTAGTCTGCTCCTGTCCTTTTTGGTGGCAGATCCAAACCAGACAGTGATGGAGGTGCAGAGAACAGACTGGATGACGGCTGTGTAGAATTGGATCAGCAGCTCCTTAGGCAGGTTGAGCTTCCTGAACTGACGCAGGAAGTACATCCTCTGCTGGGCCTTCTTGATGATCGTGTCAGTGTTGGGCTCCCACTTCAGGTCCTGGGAAATAGTGGAACCCAGAAACCTGAAGGATTCCACAGCAAACACAGGGCTGTTGAGTATGGTGATGGGGGGCAGAGTGGGGGGGCTCCTCCTGAAGTCCACTGTCATCTTCACAGTTTTGAGTGTGTTAAGCTCCAGGTTGTTCTGACCACACCAGAAAGTCAGCTGATCAACCTCCCGTCTGTAGGCCTACTCATCACCGTCCCAGATGAGGCTGATGACCGCTGTGTCGTCAGTGAACTTCAGGAGTTTGATAGTTGGGTTCCCTGAGGGGCAGTCGTTGGTGTAGAGGGAGAAGAGCAGCGGGGAGAGCACACACCCCTGGGGGGTGCTCATAGTCCGGGTGCTGGATGTGATGTAGATGCACCCGTCAAGATGAGGAACGAGAGTGGGCCACAGAGAGCTGTGAAGAAGGCAGTTGAAGCACAAAAAGGACTTAATGCTTCTGAGATGCTTCCAGCGTGAGTTGACGCCGGAACTAAACCGCTGCGCACACGCAGCCTATGTGAGTCCGGGGTGATAGAGTAGCCCACAGCCCAATCCCAATGTCCAAACTCACTGACTTTGAGGGCTTAGGGCTGTCCCACTGTCAAATTGTCAAGTGCACAAGGGCTCTCTCACGGACATTTTGAGCCCTTTTTGTAAGTCCACATTTCTACAGACTTTGCCTGAGGGAATTGCCCACAGTGCTTTTTGGTCATTTGTTTTATAGTTGTAAAAATATTGTTTTTTAATTTTAGTATCATATAATTGATTTTTTTATTTTTGATATTCTTAGTATTATGTTTAATGTCACTTTATCACTTTACTTTATTCCATGCTATCCACTTGCTGCTGTAATGTTGAAATTTCTCCCCTGTGAGACAAATAAAGGCTGATCTTATCTCTTATCTCAACGCAATGAGCGTTGAGATGTGAAATACGGGGGTTACCAGGGAAAGCCCGGAAGCAAGAGGAAGAACATGGTAAATTATACTATAAGTAAATATAGTATTCAAGTATAGTATAGTATAGTATAGTACTTCTCTTACAAGTACTAAATTATACTTATAAGAGAAGAAGAACAGTAAACAAACAAGCATGGAAACCAATGTTTATGTTAAAATTGTTAGAATTTTAAGATACTACATAAAACACATAAAATCAGAGGAATGCAGTCACCTTATTAAACTCTTAGTTTATTCAACTGCTTATTTTATTTTTTGCTTGATGATGCTGTTTTGACCAACAATAGTGCATTGATTACTGACAAATGTAGATTGACATTTACCTCTCCTCCACTCTGTAGGGCAAGAGCCTGTAGGACTTAATCAATTAGTCAAGGAGTCGAGGATCAAGGATCGAGGAGCAAGTGGCAATCTCTGAGAGGCTATGAGCGAGGATACATCAGTGCATCCTTTGCGGAAGTCTTTTACTGATCATCAGAAGAGATAACATCAAGTGTAGCCTATCACTGCAAAGTCTTATATTTGATTTGTTTTGAGTTCATTGTAGGTCTGAACAAAAAGCCCCACACACAATTTTCTTCATTTATTAGAAAGATTTTCTTTTTCTTTTATTTCTACCATCAACTTTTATTATGGAGACAAATAAAGTCAGAGAGTGTCGGAGATTCTGTCAGCAAGAAACACGTTTTACATAATTTATCATCATTTCTATTCAATCACATGTGAGGTTGCTCATTCCTGTGTTTAGTACAAATAGACAACAATAAATAATAGTAAACACTTAGCCTAAGGAGTCAGACAAGTAACTAAACTGCACTAGTGAAGCAAGCAAAGGAAAATAAAGCCTGCACATCCAGCCGATCTCACCTGCTGCAACTGATAAAAGCAGCCGGCGGCTCCACAAGTAAAATCAGCTGATGAAAGTATGAATGAAAGCGCTGCACTAAAAAAACAACGTTGGATTGATATGATGGAACACAGTGATCGATTGGTGATGAGTGACGTGACTTCTGTATTCAGTGGTGTTAAAGTATATTAGAAGAGGAAATAAACGGAAAGCCTAAAACTGAGCATCAACGTTGATATATATCCAATATTCAATTTCCCTTAAACATTTAGCCTAATAAATCCAAAGACACCATGATCATACTAAGATGCAAGGAAAAGACGCAAGTGGGGGAAACGTGGATGTAAACATAAATGCTGCATACATATATAGCGCCGTTCATAACGTTTCTCCTGGTATCGCCACCCCACACTAGTTCTGTGTCCCATCTTGGCCACCCCAGTAAAAATGCTCTGCACAGAAAATTAAAATCCAGACCCAGAACCTGTCTCCGAGGTGTTTTGCAAGTGTGTGCACAGTCAGTTAAACAGTTAAATGCATTGTATTCCTTATTGTGGCAGCACTTTGGATATTATCAATTTCATTTTTGATTTTGTGATAGCCCTTTCATCTGAAACATTATTACCAATTTTGATTATGTATATGCGATAAATGCACTTCTTGTTGTCACATTTTGGATGTATTGTGTTGTTAGTAATTGTAATGTAATCATAAATACAATAAAAAATACCTTATCTTTTTTTTAAATGGCACATACTGGTCTCATTTGACTGCAAGGGAGATCTAGAGAATTGTGGTTGCTGCCTCCAGCTTCTGATGGAACAACAGACAATCAATCAACGAATATCACTGTATCATGTAAATGCTCTGTATTTGTATAGCGCCTTTCTAGTCTTTTCGACCACTCAAAGCGCTTTTACACTACATCTGCATTCACCAGTCACTCACATTCATACACTGAGCCTAAGTGCTCAAACGGAAACTAACATTCACACACTGGTGGAACAGCCACCAGGGGCAATTCGGGGTTCAGTATCTTGCCCAAGGACACTTCGACATGCAGCCTGGGGGAGCTGGGGATTGAACCGCCGACCTTCCGATTAACGGTCAACCCGCTCTACCTCCTGACCCCAATTAAGAGACTTGCAATTAAGAGACTTGCAATTAAGAGACTTGCAATTAAGAGACTTGAGAAGCACCCTGTGAGGGTTCAGGGCTCAGAGTTGGGGGGAGGGGGGGGGGGGGCATTGGGATTGGGCCTTTTTCAACTTCACTATTGACAGTGGTAGGCTAGTAGTTTCAGTATTTTTGCTAGACTAGAATAAACATGTCCCAGACCTATTACAACTGTGGACACTCCAAGATGAATTTGATATCAATTATCTTGTTTGATTCCAGACATGGTGTACAGTTGATTAAATGTGCAATAAAATTGTAATCAATGCTAATTTAGTGTACAAGTCAGTTACAGAAATTTAGAGAATTACAGAAGATTAGAGCAGTTAGAGTCAGAATTAGAGTAATTTAGCAGTGATTATATAATGCATTATGAATCATAATATGAAACACAAAATAAATCAGCCCCCAGAAGTTCCAAAGCTGAAAATGGAAATGTATTTAAAATCATTCAGTATTACAAGATCAACATACAAACAACAGATCTTTGATCATTTCCTTTTCTTTTCTTCTCTCTTTCCTCTATCCCATATTCATCCTTTCTACTGCAGGAACTCACTCCTCAGACTCCCCTCACTGTCTGAGAAGTTGATCAGCTCCTCCACCTCATCTCCTTCCTCATCTTCCTCCTCAGTCTCCAGTGATGTCCGCGCCTCCCTTTCATGTCGTCCCTTTCCCCCCACCTCCAGGTAGCCCTTGGCGGCTTGGTTGACCGCTCCGCCACTCTTTGACCCACCTCCTCCGCCCTCAGCTTTGCTTTTGACAGGCTGAACCATGAGGATGCCCTCATCTAAAATGGGGGTCCCTTCAGGGCTGATTCCCTTCCCTGCTGCATGGATCGCTTCGTCTGCACTCAGGGTATGAGCGCTGGGATCCAGGGTGACGGTGGACTTGCTTGTACAATGACCCATGATCTTCTTGAAGTAGTTATTTTTCACAGTTATCTCAGATGACTTAGATTTGTCAAAGCAATTGTTTTGTAGTCTACAAGAAGCTATCCAAGTTCATTCCTTGCTTGATTTGCATTTCCAAACCAGAGTCTCTATTCACTTGTGGGTTGGTCGATCCAAAACATTCGCAAACTTTCACAATCCTGGTGAAAATCTCACATAAGCCTTGTACCTTGATGATGTTTAAGGTCAGTCACATGAAAAACAAAAGGAATACACGTTTCCAGGAAACTTCTTTAAGATATGATCACAGTTGTGAATAAAAGGGAGCTTCTTGTTAATCTCAGGAGATTTGTGTAAATCATTTCAGATTCTTGAGGCCTGCGGCTAGCGGAGATACTTCCATCCACACTGTCTGGCTGAAATTGCTCACTGGTTTGAAATGTGCTGTCTGAGACAGACTTGTTTTTTCCTTCCCCTTAGTTCATGGAATGCTGTCTACAGTTATAAATAGAGCAAACGCATGTGTTATCTGTTCTTTTTGTCCTTGGACCACTTGGAAAATATGGGTGGGGAAAGTAAAGGAGTTCTTAAGTATTCCTGAGCAAGCAGCTGATGCACCCTCTTCAACTTGAGTGGTCAACATTAGTAGACTACCATGTGAAGCAGGGCAAAACTTTACTGCAGGTAGTAGTAGACCGTGAAAGTTAACCTAGTCAGTCTATAGCCAAAAGGGCTGAGACCTATTTAAAATCATTACATGTCCATTTTTCAAACTTTGTCTATGTATGGCTCTGGGTGCTTTGTCACATAAGGTTTTAGCAGCCTGCATTGTTCCGTCTGTCTCAGGTGGTCTGAGGGCCCTTGACCTTAACCCACAGAGCTATCAGAAAGCACACAGTGTGTGAAAGTCTGTTTGTGGCAGGTCGGCAGATTTTAATAGTTGACAGCCACAGCAAATCACATCATTGGGGAACAGATCCTATAGGGTTTAATGAGGATGCAATTTATCAGGACAACATGCTCCACTGCTAAATATATTGCATTTGTCATTTGCCGCTTTGGTTTGCAATGACACCACTGTCTTCTGTAAATAAAAGTTTACCTGGACAAAAAAGAAAAAAAAGAAATCAAGTAGTAGTAGTCATCAGCAATGCTATGAATCCTTTACCCACCCTACCGACCTAGTTATGTAAAACGAATAACAATTTGAGCATGGTGATTCATAGAGTCAAAGTTATTAATATTCACAAAACATCTTTAGGGTAAAAGTAGCTTCTAAGTGGCTGAGAGGAGAAACTCCAAAAAATAAGGGGTCCATCGATCATAACTATAAGTTAGTAAGTAACTAAAGTTAGAAGTTAGAGAGAAGAAGTCAGACTTCCAGAGGACTCCCGAGTCACTGAGACCTGCTCACAGCCAGAAAATGTGCTGTAGGTAATGTGTAATGTGTGCATCTTTGTTTTGTAATAAACTTTTAATCTGTATTTTGGTGGCAGCCATTCAATAAGGATTCACTCTGCTCACCAGCAAATCAAACCAATCCAAGAACACTGGGGATGATTGTTTGTGCACTTCTATGCTACTAGAAAAATACTGTTTACAGTGCGAATGAGCTTTGCATCAGCTGTTTTAGAATTATTCATCACACCAGATATGCTCTTCAGACCGCAATTTGTTTGACAGTTCATTAAGTACACATTAAATATCACCAACTGCAATAAATACAGGTGATTACAAGCGTCTTCGATTATCCAATAAAATCTGTGCTATATATAGAATTACCTAACCCAAGTATTTTGCTGGAGAAAATATCAGATGCTGATACCAGATGCAATCTACTTAAAAAGTCTAGATTTTTTTCTTTGCTTGGAATCTGTGATGTACTTTATAAAATAAGTAATCTATCTATTTAAATGTATTTAGTTCCTCATTCTCCTGTGTATTGATGAATATTTTACTTCACATTGACACAGACCTGTTAACCCATCACAGTAATTGATTAGATTGATAAGACATGACGACATCCATAGCAGTGGGGTTAACTGTGCCCTTGAATTGCTCTCAATAAGAAAGTCTTTGTTAGGAACTTAAGTTCCATTTAGGAGGAGCCTTTGTGAATCTATAGAAGGGTCTATAGATGGCTAGGGAAAGACCAGACACCATCTCTGAACAGAGACAGGGGCAAAGGCATCAATATGCTTCAACTGAAGTGCTAGTTGGATTGTCCAAAAGCATCTGATACCCCCTCTGCACACATGTTTCTGACATTGGAATCAAGTTGGTTGCCTCCAACAATTTCTGCAAAACCATTCGACTATCATGCTCACTTCAAACAGTGAATTATCATGCATGCATCATTGCATCATTGCACTTTGTTTTCTTTACAAGGAACTTTTGTGTTGATTCTGCTGTAGCATTTCCACTGCTTTGTGTCATAAAGATCTTGATCTAACTAGTGCATGCATTTGGTCTGGAAGTGAATGAAAGAAAGAAGCAACTTATTTTTAATACTAATTTTATTTATTTGACAGAGCTGTTTACAGGATGCATATACCATTCATACAGGGTACATGTAAGCCTATAACTAACAGATTTGGCTGCTTGGTAACAGTAATTTTGTTGAGAAAGCCAAAGGTATCCCTGGTAATGTTGTGTCTTCATAATAATAAGCCAACAGCAAGCTATAGCTCGATAGCAAGGACAACATAAGATGTTACTTAAGCAAGTTGTATTATTCAATTCAATTGATTTTTATTTTTATAGCGTCAATTCATAACAAAAGTTATCTCATTTCACTTTTTATATGGAGCAGGCCTAGACTGTACTCTTTGTGATATTAACAGTAATGTCTCCCGTGACCTAAAAAAACTTATAAACCAATAGACATATTATTTACCTGTGTCGGAGCAAGAGGGCTACTTCAGGATCAGTTTTAAATTCTTTGAAATCCTGCAATTCTCTCCATCTGTTGAATGACCAACCCAGGTTGAGTTTTGTTTTTGCCCATGCTCTGTCACTGTCCTTTCCCCATTGCCTGGGAAAATGTAAACATAAGCTCTTCCGGTCTGTGCACCATAAATAGTTTTGTCTGATTTTGTGGGGAATCGGACATGTGGCAAGACAGGCATTCAGAATTACTATACAAAACAGCCAATCTTTTCACTTGTTTGCTCAATTGAAATTGAAAGTACTTGTAGCATGTAGATTTTAAAGTTGAAGTTTAGATATCGTCTGACAGAACATCCTTTGAATCATGTTTGAAAAAAATGTAAAGTACATTTCATTTTAAGCTTAGATTCCTTAGTAGAAAGTTTGTAATGTATGTAAGTAAACAGGACAGTGTGGAGTCAGGACATAGGTCCTTTAAAATATCAATTTTATTTTTATTTATCTCAAATTAAATGAAAATGTTACGGCTGTATGATTTAAATTTCTTGATGCTTCTGGGGAGGATTATGTGCAAGTGTATTTATATTTGTGTCTCCTTGGTTGCATGATAACTAAATGGCTAATTTGATCTTTTTCTATACGTTTTTGATTCTCTTGAAGTGTGACTTGTTCCATGGGATGAACCTTTAACCCATCTAAAACTCAGCTTTAAAAAAAACTGTTATTCAATCGGAAAATTGAAAAAAGTTCTACACTTCTAAGCTCTGAAAAGCTGACTAATTTAAAGGTGCAAAGGAATTTATGTGGCTGAGATAGGGAGAGAGAAGCATCTGGCTTGTCTTATCTCTCTGTTGTGACAAATAGGTCTGAACCCAACAGCACAGTTTTCCACTATGTCTCACTTTGAAGGGTTTTCCTCTGAACTTCCACAGTTCAGTCAATTCTTCTCTTTATGAGAATGGTATTTTAAACAAAGAGCTTTGATTTCAGTGGCATAACTGTAAAGTACAGTATGTTCCATGTTTCGATTGAATCACGTTTTTCCTTAATAATCTGAAACTACTAAAGTTGAAGTGAGTGTGAAGGAATGTAGCTTATCTTCACCACTGGTCTTTCTATGAGTGTACTGTTGCAACCACAGCAGCCTCTCTGCTGCACTTGCAGTAAGTCACGAAGATGATGTGGAATCTGAGGATTCCCCTTTAGAATGCTTTGGTAATCCAGCTGGGGGAGTTCCAGTGAGTGAGGTCATAGCATTGAGACAAATCATTGACCAAAAGATATGCAGCTTCTTTTATTGAAGGGAATATTGTTTGAATACATTTCAGTTAGTATTTTTTATTATTTAATATTATTTCCATTGCCATCCTGCAACCATGTGGTACCTAGAACCACATGGAATTATGTTTACTAACCTTTGGTTTCTACTACTGCCATTAGACAAATATTCCTACACCAGATGTCTGACCCGATTATGCTGTAGCTAAATTCAAGGAAATAATTCCATTAGCATTTAGTTCCACACTGTCTCCCTGTAACACTATGTTATCTAACACCAGTCCCTCTCAACTGGATTCTGTTGCCCCTATTAAAAAAGGATAACAAACAAAGTTAGCACCCAACTCGTAAATTGAAGCTTATAAAAATGCTGTTCTACATGTCAAGAAGATTCATGCTTAACCTGGCAAAACAGTCTCGAAACTTACAGAAGGGGCTTCATCAGGTTCTTTAGAGAGAGGACTGTAATTATCAGAGATTAAATTCAACAGCTCCTGCCCTTAACCAGCACTGATTTATTTCCTTATTCAACACCCTGAGAAACATCTGTAAAACTTGTTATGTACCTAAACTGCTTTGCTCCCATTGATCTTCAGCAATTAACTTCAATTATTTATTCGTCTAAATCATCAAGCTGCCCCCTAGACCCCATCCCTACTAGGATTAAATTGCTAAACATTATCAGAAACCACGCCATAAATTACCAATGCAATGCTGATGATACTCATGATATATCTATCAATCAGGCTGGATGATTCCAATCAGTTAGCCAAACTTCAAGTGTGCATTCAGGATGTCAAAAAATCCGCAAACAAACTCTGCACAAATAGAAATAAAGTGACTTGAACTTGACAACCAGAATTTGAATGAATGCAAAGTAATTTGTCTGTGCATGAGGGTCATATTCTGTTTGTAGATTGTGTTGCATTTGTTTCCAGAATTTTGGCATCACAGTTTCGCTGTTTTTCCTATAAAATTTTTTTGTCCACCTCATAATTTGCAAACAAGCACAGTCTAACTTGTATTTTCAAACTGCTGTATAAAGATGTTCTTACACATTCTGTGCAATGCTCAGTATGCAAGTTTTGAATCTGGCTTTGCAGATTACAGGGCATTAGCAGTTCACTTTGCATTTGCCTACAGACAAACACGTGTAGTCAGCCAATCAGAGGTCCATCAATCCATCGTCAACTGCTTATCGTGCATACAGGGTCGCGGGGCCAATCAGGGGTATCGCTTCTATTTGATGTCACGTCCCCCTCAAAAAAACCTTCTCAGTTGGGTCGGCCTATTTGTTGTGGTGGCAGCCCGGCTGACGGTGAGTGTCCTGTTTCTTTCTCCTTTTCTCTTGTGATTCTGATTTCCCCTCGTGTTTAGGCCTGCCTGTTTGTGTCTCCTCCTCTCCCCCTGCGTGTGCTCTCTCTCTCTCTGCTCCTGAGCCCAGCTGACGATCCATACCTGCACCTCGTCAGCCACCTCCTCTGCCTGCCACACCTGTCAACTCCATCCCTGCCAGTATTTCAACCCCGGTTCTCCACACAATATCTGCTTGATCTTCATTGCTCCTAACCTGGTGCCACTTCCTCACTCAAGCAGTTGAGTAACCTGCATCATCTCTGTTTCCCTGTTCTTAGTTTTCCCTGTGTCTAACCCTGTCTGTCACGCCTGCCTTTCCCCAGGTTCACTCCTCGTCCTCCGTCCTGGGCTCGCCCACCTGCCCTCCCCCCTCGGACTTCCCCCACGGCGTCCTGCCGGCTCTCCCTCGTGCCTTGCCAGTGAGCCTGCCACCACACTCCTCCACCAACCCCCCCGGTCAGTTCTCCCGAGCGTTGCTTTTGGGTCCTCTTCTGTCCAACACACACAACACCATTGCCAGTTCTCCGGTGCTGCCGTAACAGCATCAAAAGGCAGGAAAAACTGAACAGAGCATTTCTAGAACAACCCCTCATTCTCACTGTCATTTATTATTATTGGCTGGCAATTCAGCTGGTTAATTTCAGGTGCCACCCTGATTTTATGTGAGTGTATTATTTTTTCCTTGATGATGCTTTTGTGAAGAACAAATCTGTGTCGCAAATAACATAGCTAGCAGCCGGTCAGCAGCTAACTTTAGTCTGCTCTTTGTTTACAGCTGTGCTGCTGCAATGTTAGCTCAGGTTAGGTGCACAGTTTGTTTTTAGTTCAGGATTCCTTCTGTGTTGACTATTCAAGAGGTTTCTACTGTGAGTCGAATTTCCTCTCCAAAACAAACAGAACCGTCATTAAAACATTAAACACTGCTTAACGCAGTTTCATTAAAAAAAAAACGTGTCTCTTCAACTGACAGTGGGCGTCAGCGAGCCGGCTGGAAATGTTTTAATGTCAGTCGCTTATCTATAACAGGTAGAATGCATCAGAACTTTTACTCTATTGATCACTAGAGCTGTCAGTATTTAAGTATAATATAGGATGTTTCTGTGTGAATATTACTGCTACATTACTGGGTCATTCTAAGAAATGTGTTCCTCTGATATATTTGCATGGACTGTTCAAGTTAAGCATTTATTATTTCAAGGTTTCATTGTGTGAGTTAGTTTCTCTTAATATACGAAGCAAATTACTAATATAATCTGATAATTAAGCAATAAAAACAATTGTATGACTTTTAAAATACAAATTTTGACCTGTTCCACATAAAGAAAATGCGTTATGTTAATTTAAAAAAAAGCAATACTGAAAATTACATTGTCCTTTTTTCTTTTTAAAATCAATATTTCAAGACTGTGGCACATTGATCATTTATTTTAAAAGAACATTTTAATTGTGTTCCTGCTTTTTCCGTCAACCCTGTTACTTTAATGGAAACCCCTCCATATGTGTGATGTCCCACACATCATATGATTTTCAGGAAGTGACATCTCCTGCCTCTTGGAAACATCATGGCCTGAGGGGAACCACATGTCTCCTTCAATTAACTTTTTCTCATTTTTATTTTATTTTTTTAATGTCTGACAGAGGGCGACAAGCTTGATACGTCAACCCTGTTACCCGGAATTTAAATAGTGAAATAATTACATTTTTAATTTCAAGATTATTGTTAAAAACTACAAAATCATTGTGCTAATCTCATGATCGGTAGTTACGTACTGTAACTCTAGATCCAAACAGCCTTAGAGGGCAAAGCCTATACTATTGGATTTACCCCTTCGCCCTGTTACCATTAAAAAGGGAACAGCGTTGATGGTAACAGGGTGGACGATTTAGGCCTCAACAACAACAAGCCATTGATAGCTAGGAGAGGCCCACGCTGTTGGTGGGCGTAGACAACTTTTCTCAGTGCCACGCAGGCACGCGAAGGGGTAAACCCGATAGTGATAGCCTTAGATGGCGAAGCCTATATGAAATAGAACTCATTAGCTTCATCACATGGCTAGCAATGGCTTGTTGAGGCCTAAATCGTCAACCCTTTTACCATCAACACTGTTACCTTTTTAATAGTAACAAGGCTGACAAATATATTTAAATACATGGTGTATATATTTTACACACAATATTACATTTTACTAGCTGTATGCAATTAGAAATGTAGAGAGAAATGTATTGATTAATCTACTTGCATCTTCAATAGAATGGCTCAAACACCAGCTGAGAAACAGAGGTGTTACTGTCAGAGATGAGACACAGATGTATTTAGAAACGGAACGCATGAGATGGAGAAAATTGGGTAAAACTCAAGCCCAAAGAAAGGGTAGAGTAGCCAGGACAACCTCTGAGCTAAGGACACCACCAGAAAGCCCTTCTGCAGATGGACCACAGCAGGCAGGGCCCTCAAGGTTAGAGATAAGTGACGTTTGGTAAAAGTAACAATGTAATTAATAACAATAAATGAAGTAAGGGGTGAAGAGGAAATGTATGGTTAGATACATTTAGATGCGGACTTGAACAATTCCAAATCGATTCACGTATGTCAAAAAGCAATTTTCTAAATGTTAACTGATATCATAATGTTGATAGAAGTAAATGAGTGCCACTACTAAACTTTCACAACCAGATTTTCACTCATTGTGCTATAAGTGCAAGAAGCTAGTTACTGAAGTGTCAGCCCTGTTACTGGCAAGTTTTATGGATATAATTAGTATAATTTTGAAGTAAATGACTGACTTGCATGAAAAAGTAAAAGTGAAAGGCCAATTAGTCATTTGTTTGAACTTCTTTTAATACTTGTTTGGTAAAAAAATACAAAGTTTGGAAACAGGGTTGACATTGAGTACAACATTGTGGGAATAAATCTCTAAAGATAAAAAATATAACATCCTGAGGCTCTGCAGTCTGGTGTGGCAGCAGAAACCTTTTCTATTTTTTTTTTTTTTTTTAAACCTGTCCTGCCCAGCCTGGTAGTAGAAACTTCTATATCTCTTCCCAGAATGCAGCAGGGTGAACAGGCTGTGGCTGGGTGGGTACTGTCCTTTAGTATCCTTTGGGCTCTGCGTAGACACCTCACCTCACCGATATCACTGATGCTCAGGAGATGGGTACCAATGATCTTCTTAGCAATTTTAATCACCCGCTGCAGAGCCCTCCGGTCCTGGGCCGTGTAACTACTATGATGTACTACATATAATGGAAGAAGAGCGACTGATTGACCTCTCAGATGAGAGGCACCTCTTTTGTGTGCATTATGTGTTTCTCCCATGGCTGAAGTCTGATCTGCAGTGCTTCCTTTGTAGCTGTATCAGAACTGAAGGAAACCCCTCTCCAGATCAGCTGTGGTACATTGGGATGCTCCAAACACCTGTGGCTGAGCCAGATGTAGAGGTACACTTGAATACATTTATAAAACACTGTATGGTCCTTAAAATTCTGTTTTCTCCAGTAGCCCTTTAATGCTATAAAACATTGCCAACATCAGTCATGAAAGTCATCTGAAAATGAAATGATTGTCTAAGGTCATCCAGACGTTATGTGGAATAGGCCAGGGCCAACCCTCAGGATAGTTTCTGCTTCCCGATTTCCCAACAGTAGTGGCAGTAGCGTAATATTTAAATTTACATTATGTCATTAATTGGGTTTCTGCTGTCCACAAAGCAAACAGCCCCAAGTTGTGTCTGCTCATTGTCAACTTGTGAAAACCCATGGTTCAGGCTAACAGGAAATACTAGTGGAAAAAAGGTAGAAAATATCCTAATGGCTGGTCCTGGCCTAGGTGTGTCTGTGAGCAGCTGGTATTGGTAAAACGTCTCTGGTCTAACTTAAACTTACTGTCTTTCAGCAAATGGATCATCTTCCAGGAATGCTGCACTGATCCTAACCCAGAGTATGGAGTGGTGGTCTCCATAATCCTTTTGTCGGGTCGGAAATAAGGACCGGCCGGGCCAGTGAAAGACCTGGTCCCTACCCTAACCAACGTAATAAACTCAATAAAATTACTCTATTAGATTTCTTCTTTTAGTCAAAAACTGCGTAGTCAAAAACTTCACTGGAGACGGTCAAGAGTCGGTGCAAAAGAGTTTATTCCAAAAAAGGACAGATAAACCCGAGCAACATCCCTGCAGGTCTCAGGATGGAACCGAGTTGGTGGTCAGCGAACATCGCCTTATATTCACCTTAAGCTCCACCTTGTCCCTCCCTTCAGGTGGGCGTTACCTCTTAACTCCTCCTTATCTCCTCCTTCTAGGTGGGCGTTACACCTTAACTCCACCTATGGTGTTCGCTGACCACTCCTCCCCTTTGGTGGATTTCTTATCCTCTACTGC
>NC_060168.1:5641653-5642294 GCF_021292245.1 Micropterus dolomieu | reverse complement strand
TGTTCAGTTTGCCATTGCTCTACACCATCCTCATCCTTACATGTTCGTTCCAACCAAAAATGTGTTCTTATTCCTTGTGTTCCTATATCTCCTTCCTGTATGTAGTGTTCTGGCAAAAATTGCTCGTCTTCACTGCTATTTCCCTCTTCCATAAACTTTATCTTTTCTTCAAAGATGTCTTCACTATGAGTATTCTTTTCTTCACAGATATTTAATTATCAGTATTGTTGTTTCAGGAGCCTTTAATAATATTTACAAAGTTTTAATTGTTTAAACAACTTTTTCACACTAGTCAGTCAAATTAATACATAGACATTATTTATTTTACACGCCTTTCACTACTATCAGACACTCAATTTTAATTTTACATCGATTAAATACTTTCCAGTATATATTTTACCCTTTTTACTCTACCTATTCTATTTCAGCAGTATTTACATGCACGAACGTCTTCTGACTCCTATCTCCTGCCGGCTTCTGACTTAATATACATTACCTAGGCTTTCAAATGGACTTGTCTGATCCACTTCCTCAACACAGACTTAATTTACACTGCCTAGGTTTTATTTTCAAATTGACTAGTCTGATCCACTTCCTCAACACAGACTTAATTTACACTGCCTAGGCTTAATTCCAAATTG
>NC_060168.1:5641122-5641633 GCF_021292245.1 Micropterus dolomieu | reverse complement strand
TGACTTAATATACATTACCTAGGCTTTCAAATGGACTTGTCTGATCCACTTCCTCAACACAGACTTAATTTACACTGCCTAGGTTTTATTTTCAAATTGACTAGTCTGATCCACTTCCTCAACACAGACTTAATTTACACTGCCTAGGCTTAATTCCAAATTGGTGGGTCTGATTCACTTCCTCAACACAGGCCCAATTTACACATAAATAGCCTTTCAATCCACTTCCTCAACATGAGGGCTTAGACAGAAATGATACACTTCCTCAACACAAAATCTGTCTTTATAAATCGCTACTCAATCCACCTCAACATGAGAGCATAGTACTTCTTTTAACTTTAAGTACGTGCTATAGTACATCCGCCCGTTCAGTCCGAACCTACCATCGAAGAGCCCCAACACTCAGTTGAAATCCTGCGATATAAGTCCGCGGTAGCCACGTGATGACTATTTTATTAGCCAACTTGCCCATTTCAGCCCAGACCTAGTGAGTGAAGCACCCCAGCACTCA
>NC_060168.1:5636711-5641022 GCF_021292245.1 Micropterus dolomieu | reverse complement strand
GTTACCATTTATCTCTCTTTATATTTTTTACATTACTGGATTAGAAATCCACCAATATGTTTCAACTTCAGTCCCACCGTATTTTTTTTAAAAGTTATACAGGCATAGTTTGACACCATTAAAACTTAAACACTTACAATCGTATTTTTTAAAAGAATTAATAAGGAATAACATATTTAATACATGTATAACGTGATTCAATGAACAAGTACATGATTCAACAATGCCAACCATGAGGGTGCTTTGTCTCGTACAAGTTTAGTTTCGGCAGCGCAAAGCTTGGTTTCATGCAGTACCTGGCCGTACCCTGCAGTACCAGGCGCCATAAATCACAACATGTCATGATCTCATTCTTGGCTTCAGTTCGCGATGATCTCAGGCCTGGCGTACGTGACTTACTGCAGGTGCCTTGCTTCTATTGAGTGGGTTACGGTTGGCTAGGTTTTGCCTGCGCGGCCTGAGCAGCTTCTCTGCTCATGTACGCACATTGAAAAAGCACACGTTCATGAATACACAGAGTATAAGAATAATATATGATAAACACACAGAGTATAAGAATAAAATATGAGTTTGAACACACTCATTAAACGCTCAGTAGTTAAACACTCAGTAGTTAAACTTTACACTAAAAGGATACTCAGTAGTTAAACACTCAGTAGTTATAACATATTGTAAACCAACAAGGTGTATAAATATAGAAAAAGAACCTAACAAACAATCTAGGAATTAGACATTATTCAACACTTTGCCCCCCTGTCCGACCCAAACCTCACTGTACTTCAGGGATTAATAAATCCCATTACATCGACCTCGTGTGACAGGGAGCTTTATATCCAGACACTTGAACTTGTGCAAAGACTTTCTTCTTGAAGCTGGAATCCACAGCACTCAATTTTGTTGCCTCCTTTGGTGGCAAGAAATCGTCTCTGGCCACATTTAAGGCGCATACTGTAAGCACTCAGGAGTATTCCATTCCTATGACCTTACAAACATTACTGATATGTTTTGCATTTTCTATTCAATTGTTTGTGTCTTTGGAACCTCAGCCAATGTGCTTGCTCAGTCCAATTTGTACAGGCCACATTGATTGTATATAGAGTATGATTGCAAATTATAAAATGCTGTTTTGGAAATAAGTACAGGAAATTTAGAGGGAATGTTGATCTGCTGGTATTTCAATGTAATTGTTTCCTTGACACCTCTTTCAAACCATCCATCTTCTCTGTCTACAATGTGCACCTGGTGGTCCTCAAACGAGTGTCCTCTGTCCTTCAGATGTAAGTAGACTGCAGAGTCTTGACCTGAGGAGTTGGCCCTTCTGTGTTGAGCCATGCGTTTGTGTAGTGGTTGTTTAGTCTCCCCAATATACAGGTCTGTGCATTCCTCACTGCATTGGACCGCATACACTAGATTGCTTTTCTTGTGTTTGGGTGTGCGGTCTTTGGGGTGGACCAGGATCTGTCTTAGTGTGTTCTTGGGTTTAAAAAACACAGGGATGTTATGTGTGTTGAAAATCCTCCTGAGTTTCTCTGATACTCCAGACACGTATGGAATCACAATGTTGTTGCGTTTGACCTTCTTTTCCTCCTCCCCTGTAGTTTAAATAGCTGAGTTTCCCTGCCAGTCAGTCAGAACTGAAGAAGTCCTTTGGATGAGGGACGAAACGTCTTCCAATATCTTCTACCAAGTCCATTTGCCCTTGACTTTAACCTTGGTTGGATAAGTGTTGTTATCAAGAGCTCCTCTTGATAAACAGCTTGGCTCTTCTTGATAAGACATGAGCTCCCCTTAAAGAAATGATTTATGATATCTTGAGGGGTCTCTAAAATATTGACAATATACACTTTTTGCCATTCATTCCTATTTTTCTGTATCATCATAGATTATGCGTAAATCAGGAGCGTTGTTCTTCATCCAGCCAGAGTGAACGATCACTCACTGTCCTTCCCTTGCTCTGTACACTCCTGCGCCCTGCTCCCTCTCCGGTAGACCTATGGGTTGTGTTTCCAATGAAACCAGCGCACTGCAAACGGTTGGTGGTAGTTCACTTTGGCTAGATGAAGTCAGACGCTCCTGGATGTATGGACAAAAATTATCCAAAAATTTTAATCTGTGTATGATTTGTTAAAATATACTACTTCTCGCAGCATTAACTAATAACAGCTCATGTTTGCTGTGTACCATTGGGTGTTCTGACAACTATCACTGAATTAATTTGATATTGAAGAAATATTTAAAACGGGAGGATTCTCAGGCAACTTCTGAGGTGTTCCTGTCCCAGTTTCTAGTGAGTTACAAACTGAACATTGAGCCTAACTAAAAACCCACCTATGTTGATGTTCAAGTTCATCTTAATTACATTTAATCAGGCACCGCCATCGCCAAGTGTATCTGCTGCAGTTTCATCAAGTGTAATGCACAAAGCTACACAAATTGGACTCATGAAATAAATATGTTTTATTATTGTTTTTATCTATTTTTCCATTGTGGTGTAAAAACCGAAAACACTAAACAATCAACAATCAATTTTGCCAATTTCAGAGTCAGAGGTGATCAGGGAGTGGTATGTACTGTGCGGGATTCATGTTTTCTGTTTGTGGCTCCGATCGAGAAAGCTTCATTTCTAGTAAAAGCGTTCATAATCAGAGGTAAGTGCAACATTTTCATAAATCTACTTAGTTCCATGGTATTCTCAGCAGTCTACATCTTACAGTACCAATGCAACGCCAAGCGTAATAGAGTGTCAGGTTGTTGGGAGATGCGCGCGCACACACACACGACAGAACTCTTAATTTTCACCAGGCTTGCTCCTGGTGGGATTGAGCACCTGTGGCAAGATTTCTGAGTCATAGTTATCAACAAGTACTATGAGTGAGTTGCTACACTCCCTGGAGACGGATGGACTGCTGGACATCTCATCAACGGAGGACCTGTTCTGTGTGCACGACATCATTGTTCCAAGACTTCAGACAGACTTGGGGATATTTACTGAAGGCTGGAATCATCATCCACTCAGAACTGAAGGAAAGATGTGGCAGAATGGACTGAACACAAACCTTAATCAGCCTGACATTCCTGAGGTATTGATTATGTTTCATAACTAGTATTGTTGGCAACATAACTTTGCTTATGATTGTCACTGAAGTTAGTAACAAAAAATATTTTTTACTTTTATAAAGGTGCAATCATATCCAAATCATATGTTACTTGTACTGTACAGAGGCTTTGCATAGAATGGGAACACGGTTTCCAGTAGTTACAAGCTGCCAAATTATCAAGTAGTCAAGTAGTGTCTTCTGGACAACTGTCAAGTCCGAAGTCTTCCCCATGATTGTGGTTTGATATGGAGTTCTGATTTCCATGAGCTGTAACACTCATCCTTCAATCACAAACATTCAAAATCAACACGTCAAGATTTGTTGTGTATACATGATTATTATAAGATGCAGTGGAGTATATGGATATAATTGCATAAAAGGGAACTACTAAAGCACAAGCACCTCAAGTTTGTCAGAAAGTGGCTTTTCTTTATGGTTTACTATTCAACATATTAGAATAAGAAACTGACATTGTGGAGACTTCATTTCTTTTTATTTCCATTTCTCACTTTGAGCACCTGAGTATTCTAACAGAGAAATTATGCACATGTGATGTTGCTACCATAGTGCACTCCACAATGATGGTCAAATTCAATTTGAAGCCTAAATCTATCTCCCCGTTGAGGTGATGGGCCTGCCCAGTAGGCAAATGACAGTCCTCTTGTGTTTCTCTCTCTCTCTAGCTCATCTGCTGTTTGCATCTGTCTCCCAGGTCCATCCTGAAGTCTTTTCCACATTTGAATAGGCCTGGGAAACTAAGAAGTTAAGGGAAATGTTAAGAAAAACGGGGGTTATGTGCTGTAACCCAGATTCTATGAGTATAGGCTTTGCCCTCTAAGGCTATCGCTATTGGGTTTACCCCTTCCGCGCGCCTGCGCAGCACTGAGAATTTTAGTCTACGCCCACCCACAGTGTGGGCCTCTCCTACGTCCGCACCTTGTATAAAAAGTCAGGCAGTGCAAACGAGAGAGGTGGCAGCGTGAGCGCGACGCTGACAGGGAGAGCAAAAGTTTGATGAGTGAGAAAGCAGCAGAGGGAGCTGATGTTATCAAAAAAGCAAAAGACCAATAGTTTGTTTGCACGATATGAGTTTTACTTTTGACTTGACTTTTTTTTAGCTTGAGTTAGTTTTATTCTCTCTCAAATCCTTATTTTTGTTTGATATCTGAGAAGTTTTGACTTAAATGGCACAAATCTGATTCCATAGGTGGAC
>NC_060168.1:5626495-5636611 GCF_021292245.1 Micropterus dolomieu | reverse complement strand
TCTCTCTCTCTCTAGCTCATCTGCTGTTTGCATCTGTCTCCCAGGTCCATCCTGAAGTCTTTTCCACATTTGAATAGGCCTGGGAAACTAAGAAGTTAAGGGAAATGTTAAGAAAAACGGGGGTTATGTGCTGTAACCCAGATTCTATGAGTATAGGCTTTGCCCTCTAAGGCTATCGCTATTGGGTTTACCCCTTCCGCGCGCCTGCGCAGCACTGAGAATTTTAGTCTACGCCCACCCACAGTGTGGGCCTCTCCTACGTCCGCACCTTGTATAAAAAGTCAGGCAGTGCAAACGAGAGAGGTGGCAGCGTGAGCGCGACGCTGACAGGGAGAGCAAAAGTTTGATGAGTGAGAAAGCAGCAGAGGGAGCTGATGTTATCAAAAAAGCAAAAGACCAATAGTTTGTTTGCACGATATGAGTTTTACTTTTGACTTGACTTTTTTTTAGCTTGAGTTAGTTTTATTCTCTCTCAAATCCTTATTTTTGTTTGATATCTGAGAAGTTTTGACTTAAATGGCACAAATCTGATTCCATAGGTGGACACTGAAACACACATGAACACAGGAAGAACTCCACACAGAGAAGCCCATGGCTGTATTCAAACCTGCTTCACGAATTGAAATTAATTAATTATTAGGATGTAATACTCACTCACACACAGACACTTCATGTTAATAAACGTTTTTACCTCGTGAATAAATCCTAGTGTGAATAAATCATTTGAGTGCACAACTCACCGTTTCAGCAACGCTGATGGCATCGCTCCTCAGCTTCAGACTTCTGATACCATTTCCTCTGCCGATGCATCGGTGAAACAGGCGTCCGTAAAATGGGTGTTGCAGACTGTATATGTCCTCCAACACCGCACGCACAGATGCCATAATGAAAATGGCACACTAAACCAAGAGGAGGAAACTAAAAAATAAAAATGAAGACTCTGTTAGCTAACTTTCTGCAGTAACTATGCTAGCTAACTACACCTGGTAACTACAACTTAGTTAACTTAGCTAACTAAACTAGAAAGACAAACCAACAATCAGACACAGAGATTCATGAATTGGTAGCTAGCTCACAAAGATGTTTATCGGTTTGATGCTCTGACTTAACGAGGCGTGACAGCGTGACAGTTTTTTACGAGGCATGTCAGTGCGCCTGCGCAAGCTTGGAGAATGATGTATGGAATTACTATAGTCATACGTCACTACCCCATTTTAACAACTATGCAACTTTTGCAACTTTGAGCACAAAATTAAGCTGTGGGTAATCAACACTGCAAGGAAATGACTCAGAAAAATATGAAATATCATAGAAATGTCAAAATACAATGGAGCGGGGCTTTAAGCCTAGGCTTAACTACGCCTGAGATACGAAAGTTAATAGAGCTGTACAGTCAGTACACACACACACTGACTGCCAAGCAATCAAACTCAATAACTAACTAGAAGAAACAAATAACATGGTGACAGAAAACGGCGGCGATTAAGAGATATAGAGTGATGTGAGTAAATAGTGGGAAGACCTCCTGAGCAATGCAAAAAAAGATTTGTCTTCAAAAAAACATCACCCGACTGGCGGGGGTCCTCCCCCAAAAACGTCTGTGTACAGTACTACAATTGTGGATATGTTTGGAGAGGATTCCCCGGCTTTTATTGGCTTGGTTGGTGCGGAAAGTGGCGGTAGGCCTACCGACCTGGAAGAAACTGCTGTTGCTCCAGAGACTCTGCCTCAGTGGGGAGGTGAGCAGATTGCGGAAGACACTCTGCGGACACTCTGTGTCCTTACTGCTGAGTTATCAAGTGGTTACTATAGAAACTTGCCTAGATTTTGACTTTACGCCTGCTACTGACTACGTGTAAGATTTACGCCTGGTCTTAGCGAGAAGAGGACTTAAAAGATTGGATGGTGCAACTCTTGTAATTATTAGGTCAGACTTAGAATGCTGAGTTAAGACCTACTTAGCTTAAGACAAGGGGTAAGCCCTGTTGGTGCAACAGGCTCCTGATGTCTTAACTCACAATATCACACACTTGTAATGTATTTACATTTGCTGTTGTTTCTTTAGGTAACACTTCATTTAGATAGTCAATCTGTAGATGCTCTACAGAGTATCAAGAGAGTATCAGTATAATTTCTCTTCTGAATGTCTGCAGACTTTCAACAATTGATCTGTAGGTGATTTACAAACTATCAACAAATTATCATAAATTCACAAATGAATGTCTGTAGACATTCAACAACGAAGTGCCTCTAGTCCACCTACAGATATTCAACAAATCATCTATAAACCATAAGCAGCATTTAAACCACATTTGCAGCTATCAGTAGCATTCCCTGTATGTATATCTTCATTTTCAGTATGGTAATCTATATATCTATAGATATTCAGCTGCACTGCTACAGCACATTTGTAGCTTTTCAGTTGCATCTCTGAATGTATCATTTCATATTTGGTGTTCTATATTACATGTACAGAAAATATTTAGGAGTTTATTCACAACATCTCTAATGTATCAGTAACCCTTTCACAACACATGTGATGTCATTCAAGTCACTATCCATAGATGTTCCTTGTGACTATCCAAATAAAGTGAAACACGTGAAGCTTGACTAGAAAGGCGCTATACAAATACGGAGCATTTACATTTACTTAGTTGACTGTTGATGGCTTATCTACTTCACAATATCAACTCATCAACATGATCAGTGCATTTACAGTAAAGCTTTTAGCATGTCTGGCTCCACAATACTTTACTGTCTGTGCAACATTTGCTTTGAGGAAGCATGTAAAACATGGATATCAAGGATTCCATGTTTGTGTCTTTTGCCCAACCGGTATGTCCGTTCTATAAAGCAAAGCTGACTTCTCTGTTCGGTTGCCACGTAAACGCCATACCTCCTTCTTGTAAGTCTGTGAGGCCCTCTCAATATTCTGAGTGTGTAGACCTGTATCTGGGTCTACGTAATGCTGACTGTGGTTGACCTTCACATGCCTGTAGCCCTCCTGTGAGAGACTTGAATATGCTCTCCACTCATCACTTACTACCATACTCTGAGGTTTGATGTGTTTTTTGATAATAGGAACCAAAGTATCCTTGTTCCTCCTCTTCAGAAGCCGAAACTGTATCTCCAACATTCCAAATACCCACGTCTTTCTCCTCCATGTTTTTCCAAAGCGTCCTCTGGCGTACTGAAATAAAATAAAACGTTACAAGATAATGAGTGGACAAGGAAACATTTTTAAGAGAAAGTCTGCATTTAAAACAATAAAAATCATTACATTGCCATCTGTTTGATAAAGAGATGAGGGTTTGAGCTGGTTTGTGAGATTGATTTAAATTAGAAAAATATAATTGATAGAAGCATCTTCTTCCTACAGTGTTGTAGATTCTTTATTTATGTTCTTTTTTCTGTGTGTAAATTTAGTGTAGATATTGTAAATTGAGACTTTAAAACTGTAACTTCGATAATCGATTTCAATAGAATGACTAGGTTAGCAATAGAATCCATACCTACACTCGACACAGCGCACCTGTAATTAGATGACCAGATTGTACTGCGGACAAACTATGTCATGTAGCCTACTCTAACAATCTCACCAAGCACAGCCAGAAATGTCTGGCCCCTTTCTCAATTTCTTCCTAGGTTTAGAACCTACAGTAACAGGACGTTTTTCCTACCCACTGTTGTTGCTTGCTCTACAGGGTTTAAGGCTGGGTATATGCATAAGCACTTTGTGACATCTGACTGCTGATATATGAAGGGCTATAAACAATAAATTTGATTAACTGATTAAAAAGTCTATGTTGTTTTCACCCATTTAAATTATGCATGCTTTTTTCAACAAAAAAGGCTTCTTAGGTTGATATACCTAACAGTCAATAACACAGTGACTTACCAGATGAAGTTGTCTGTGCACTGGTATGAAACCATCTTCATCTTATGTCCACAGTGCCTGCATTTAATTTTTTCTTTCAGCAGATGTTTTTTCTGCAGCCATTTGATCAGATTTAAAGTTGACTTTTTGTTTTGTTTGACATAAACTTTCGAAATTAGTTTTCTAATGCAAAAGTCAATTATTCCGAAGGCATGTAAAAGATCCAGGAAAATTTGAATAGAATTGGCGCACTCCTTTTTTATATAGTATTGGGTGCGCTCCCATTTCATTGGCTGACCGCTGTACACAGCCATCCACCTTACGTTCTAGTCTTGACCGATAATGAACGAGTGGGTACACCAACAGGCAGGTTTTTGTAGCGTACAATCACAAAAACAAAACGACTGCAAAGGTAAGCAACTGGATTAACATCTGTGTAATAACAGATGTTAATTCAACATATAATATTGGCAAGCTACATGTAAACTGCTTATCTCTGGCATTCAATGCTTACCTTTTCAGTCACAGAGTTTTAACGTTACCTAGCTAGCTAATGTTAGCTTAAAGTTTTAAACTAACCAGTATCTTTTCTAGAATCCACCCAGCATGGCCACGTTGGGGACAAGAGGACGAAAACATGACCGTGAGAAAGAGAACGTTGAAGACGAATGTAAGTAGGCGCTTGTTAGTGGGTAACGTTAGCTATAAACCCCCCGGCCGCAGCGCGATGCATTCAGTTGTGAATGCAGACCATCGAGTCCAGCAAAGTAAATGACAAATGTCTCACCCAACTATCAGGCTTAACAGTTGATATGTGCATAATAAGATGAGATAAGATAACTTATCTTGACAATATATTTATATTTGCCCAACTTAATTCTATTACAACAGGGCAACACTTAATCATGTAAGAACACGAAAATTGACATTACAAACGTAATTAGTGACACAAGCAGATGTAATGTTGACAGTGTTGATATTTCACAATTTAGAGACATAAAACTCCTGTTATATCCTAAGTATATACAATTTGAATGTACGCCTGAGATAGGCTCCTTCAACATCAATATTATCTGTAATGCTGCTTTCAGTTCAATGTACATTTTGAGTGAAGTAGGGGACCTACATGTAATTGAGGCCTGCAATATGTTAAACTGATTACAGAGATATTGATTTTACCTATTTGTAGGAGCAGCTTCCTTGCAAAAGTTTACAGCGGAATCGGATCGAAAGTTTTTTTCCAAACAGTAACTTAACTTTTTTATGCATAATCAATTCGGTGAAAACAATATACACTGCTCAAAAAAATAAAGGGAACACTAAAATAACACATCCCAGATCTGAATGAATGAAATAATCTCAATAAATACTCCTTTCTTTACATAGTTGAATGTGCTGACAACAAAATCACACAAAAATTATCAATTGAAATCAAATTTATCAACCCATGGAGGTCTGGATTTGGAGTCACACTCAAAATCAAAGTGGAAAACCACACTACAGGCCGATCCAACTTTGATGTAATGTCCTTAAAACAAGTCAAAATGAGGCTCAGTAGTGTGTGTGGCCTCCACGTGCCTGTATGACCTCCTTACAACGCCTGGGCTCCTGATGAGGTGGCGGATGGTCTCCTGAGGGACCTCCTCCCAGACCAACTCCTGGACAGTCTGCGGTGCAACGTGGCATTGGTGGATGGAGCGAGACATGATGTCCCAGATGTGCTCAATTGGATTCAGGTCTGGAACGGGTGGGCCAGTCCATAGCATCAATGCCTTCCTCTTGCAGGAACTGCTGACACACTCCAGCCACTTGAAGTCTAGCATTGTCTTGCATTAGGAGAAACCCAGGGCCAACCGCACCAGCATCTGGTCTCACAAGGGGTCTGAGGATTTCATCTCGGTACCTAATGGCAGTCAGGCTACCTCTGGCGAGCACATGGAGGGCTGTGCGGCCCCCCAAAGAAGCACTGCAGACAAAAAACAGACATCAGGCAAGTATTAATAATAATTCTTAATCTTTTTAATCAATCTTAATAATTTTTATTATCTTTAATCAGTATCAATAAGTAATCATTCTTAAATCATCATTTTAATCATTTTATCATTAATTAGTATTAATCATTAATCATTCTTAATCATTTTCTTTTTACCTAAGTAGTGAACTGTAGTCATGAACACAGAAACAAGCTCACTGTGGTTAGATCCTTGAGTGGGAAGAATGACTGCAGGAAGTGGCTGCAGATGTTTCGCCTTGTCCAACTGTCATCTACCGTAGATTATGGCTATAGGAGAGGCTGCAGGTGTGCAAGATCTGCCGACACTGTGCCAGTGCATGCTTCGTTCTGCTAGTTATCTTCTGTAGTTATGATTACATGAGGAACTGCTGATGTGTTAATCTGCTGATATTAAGACTACATGCTTAATTACTGATTGAGGGGGTGATTGTCAACTTCCAACCTCTGATGCTTATAGCCTATGTGAACCTTGAGTGAACTTGCTGAAAGAATTTTTGCTTAGCATTTTCACGACAGATAGAGACAGACAGAGAGATGATAAGCAGAAAGCAGAGAACAGCCGGCATAACATCATTGCTGTAAGAAATCAAGCATTAATGAAAGATGCAACTTTACTTATGTTATTCTTATATTAATTGTTTAAATAATATAATTGTGTGTCAAATTAAGCATGCGTAACCTTTAAAAAGTACGGTGAGACTGAAGTTGAAATGTGAATGGTGAACTTCTTATCCAGTAGTATAAAGATATAGAAAGTCAACAATACAGTAATAAATGACATCTGGGGAACATTGTTAATTGCTAAAATAACACATGTAAACAGCAGAACTGCAGAGGAAAAGAAGTTCATCATGAGGAATGAGGGGGCAAACCAGCCCAGAGGGGGATATATAAGGCTGTCTGCATACCACTGGGTGGACTTCATCCTCCGACCTGCAGGGATGTTGTACGGGTTTATTTGTCCTGTTTTGGAATAAACTCTTTTGCACAGACTGTTGACCGTCTCCAAGTTTTTGATTGCAGACTTATTGACTATAATAGAAAGTTAATGGAGTATTTTTAGACAGTTTATAAAGCAGGTGAAGGTGGGGACCAGGCTTAACTGGCCCAGCCTGGTCATACATCTGACCCAACACCACCGTCACTGCTGAATGCATGTACGCCGGGGGAACAATTTGTATCATGGTAACTACCTTTGCACGACACCTGTCAGCTAAGTGAAATTGCAAGGTTTTTTTGGTTGGAGAAGTAAATACTGAGTGAAGTACTGTAAGCTAGCAAGTAAGTTTTTTTGTGTGCTTCACTTTTTAGCTCATTAGCAGAAAACCATTCTGGCAATAGCCTATGGTAGTGGCATCAGGTGGCTCAGTGGTTAAAGTGTGTTGTAACGTGTTAGATTTGTGACAGGGCCAAAGTTGCTCCCTGTACTTACTGTAAGCTGCTCTGAATATGAGTTACTGCTAAAAGACAAAAAGTACTGTACTGATTATTAGTGTAGAAACCACCTCAGTTGTGTTTAATAAATCTTGTCTATTGCATCTCTATAATACATAACCAATCTAATTTACAGTTGCATCATTTGTTTTTTTAGTTAGCCGACATGTTGTTGGTCTTTTAGGATTTTATTGCCACAAAAATAGCTGGTCTGCACCTCCTTGGCATTGTTTCCCAATCTAGGTCCTTTAATTTCCCCATGTGTTCTACAGTTAAAACAATAAATAACAGAAATGTACCTCTGCTTTGATAAACTGTCATCTTCTGTGTTTTTCTGTTGTTGCAGCTCAAGAAAAACTAAAGCCACTCGACCAAGAACTAATTAAATGGAAAAATAAAGCAGAGATCCTTCAAGATCGAGTGGAACAACTGGAGAATGATAAAAAAAATTCTGGAGCAGCAAGTGGCTGAGATGACTTGATGCGCTGTTTCATGTATTGGCGAGGTTGCACAACTAAAAGTAAACATAAGCAGGAGGTGACCAGATTTTCTCTGGAACACAGTATTGAGTAAAACATTTTATATTGTAATAGTCCATACACTCAAATCATCATAAATGGGAAATATATGAATTAATGATTTCTTGATAAAGAAGAAAGTTTCAGTCAACTATAAGTAAATAAAGAGTTTATATTCGTTCTAGTCTATAGTAATGGTCTAAATAAAAATAGGCATACAATATATATATACTTATATCTTGGTTCCTACATAGCTCTTTAATCAGGAAGCTCACTTACTCAGGGACTTCATTTGTTTTGTTTCAATTCAGTGTGTCTGTTTTATAGCATAATAATGTATCACACTTTATGGGTAAGACCCAAACGCAGACACAGAAGGCAGCAAAAAAATCACTCGTAGTATTTCATGAAAAGGGAATGTGACCACTTCGGTCAAGAGTAGACACAGTTTGTACACAGACAGGCAGATTAAGGTACCGACAGATGGCTGCAGGCTTGTAGTGGGGTACAGGCAGGGTTCATTTACAGTAGGTTGTCAGATTCCAAAGTACAATCCAAAATGAAAGACAGGCCCAGTTCCCCTTCGAGGGAACTCGAACTGCGTCGGTGACGACACTATGGGAATGCCTCTGGGCGTGGCAGGGCTGAACTATGAATGAAACTACTCCAATTCTATTGGTGTTACTAGAATGGTAGTGTGTGATGGCGTAACCGGAGGGGGTATATAAGCACGCTGGCACATAGGACACATTAGCTTCTGTCTGTTCAGCAGGCACTCTGGCTATGTTTGGAAGCTCCATTATCCTACCTGACGTCGAGACGAAGCAGCAGATCATGTCGAAGCGATTCTGACAGTGCGTCTTTCCATGTGAGCGTTTCATCACGGAGGGTGATACCCATGGGATGTGCGTCTCATGCCTGGGGATGTCGCATGCTCAGGCGGCTCTCGAGGGGGCTGCCTGCGACCATTGCGAGGCCCTGCCCCTGAGAGTGCTGAGGTCTCGAGCGGCTCTTTTCCTAGAGGATGGTCGGATGCGCTCCCCTCATGGCACAGGCCCCGCGGTTGCTGAGGCGTCGCGGCGGCTCCGATCCTGGGGATCACAACGCGAGATCGCAGAGGGTGCCGGAACGGCTGAGGCCTTTTTCCAGTCCTCGTCCGCAGAATCCTCCTCCCCTCGTCCCCGATCGGGAGCCCGTTTCTCGGTTTCTCCCACTCGAGGGGTGAGTCCGGAGAGGCTGACACGATCTGGCTCTGAGGAGCTAGATGTGCTTAGCATGGAGGAAACGGAACGTCATCAGCCCTCGCCAGGATACAACGAGTTGTTGGAAGTGGTGCACATTGATTGGCCACAGGCGGTGCAGCAGCCATCGGTAGGCAGCAAACTAGATGAGCGGTTTCTGCAACACCGAGCGCCACCCCCACGTCGGCCCGTACCATTTTTCCCGGATCTACACAACTCGTTGTTGTGGAATAAACCCTTCTCTGCACGGCTGTCTGCGTCCCCCCGGCTGGACTACGACAACGTGACAGAAATCAGACAGCACGGCTACGGAACAATTCCATGAGTGGAGGAGGCACTGGCTAGCTACCTCTCTCCCAGCGGCGCCTCATCCCTCCGGACGCCGGTGCTCCCCACCAAGCCGTGTCGGATGACGTCCAATTTGGTGGGCAAGGCCTACATGGCAGCGGGTCGAGCTGGTGCCAGCCTACACACGATGGCTGTCTTTCAGGCATACCAGGCCAATCTCCTTCGGGACTGTGACGTAGGGGGAGGTCCCTCTGAGGAGGACCTGACGGAGCTCCGTAGAGCGACGGACTTGGCTCTCCGTGTGACCAAGCCGCCGGCAGGCCCTCACCGATCTGTCCGCCCCGAGGGGCGGCAGCCGGAACACCACTGGGCTCACAAACCGTGGTTCACCGGCGAGCCAGATTCTGCGGGATGGTCGGGACTACAGTACACGCAGAACAGAGCCAGGTGTTGGGACAGGAAGTCCGCTGTCTGCTGAAGAAAGGGGCCATAGAACTAATTTCCCTGCCGGTCAGAGAAGCCGGCTTTTACAGCCGATACTTCCTGGTTCCCAAGAAGGACAGAGGATTGTGTCCGATTTTGGATCTGCGGTCCCTGAACCAATCTCTGAGGAGATTCAGGTTCAGGATGCTTACCATCCCAGCCATCATCAGTCACATCCAATCCGAGGATTGGTTTGTCACGATAGATCTGCAAGACGCTTATTTCCACATCTCCATCCGTCCCTCTCACAGGAAGTTCCTG
>NC_060168.1:5619752-5626475 GCF_021292245.1 Micropterus dolomieu | reverse complement strand
CGCCTCATCCCTCCGGACGCCGGTGCTCCCCACCAAGCCGTGTCGGATGACGTCCAATTTGGTGGGCAAGGCCTACATGGCAGCGGGTCGAGCTGGTGCCAGCCTACACACGATGGCTGTCTTTCAGGCATACCAGGCCAATCTCCTTCGGGACTGTGACGTAGGGGGAGGTCCCTCTGAGGAGGACCTGACGGAGCTCCGTAGAGCGACGGACTTGGCTCTCCGTGTGACCAAGGAAACGGCCCGTTCCATCGGCCGATCCATGGCGGCTTTGGTGGCTACGGAGCGCCATCTGTGGCTCAACCTATCGGCATCCTGGATGCGCCCCTCTCGCCTTCTTGCCTGTTTGGCGAAGCAGTGGATGCTGTCATCAACAGGTTCCAGCACGCCAAAACTCAGGGAGAAGTGTTTGAGCGATATCTCCCCCGCCAGTCAGACTCCAGGACCGCGACGGCTCAGGAAAGGTGGACGCAGCATTCATCCAGCACCTACCACCACAGCCAGAAGCAGAGCGTCGCTTCGCGGGATCCCCCTCAACCAACCTGGGACGCAAGACGGCGCTCTCGCCCACAGCCCCCCAGGAAGACGGATCTGAGGACCGTCATTTAGTCTCGGCGGGCCCGGGGAAAGAGAGAGGCCGATCGAGGTCCCCTCTCTCATGGTGGCTCCAGCAACAGGTGTTGTTTCTCCCACCGCTTCAGCGCTCGGGACGCGCAAGCCGGCGGCAGGCCCTCACCGATCTGTCCGCCCCGAGGGGCGGCAGCCGGAACACCACTGGGCTCACAAACCGTGGTTCACCGGCGAGCCAGATTCTGCGGGATGGTCGGGACTACAGTACACGCAGAACAGAGCCAGGTGTTGGGACAGGAAGTCCGCTGTCTGCTGAAGAAAGGGGCCATAGAACTAATTTCCCTGCCGGTCAGAGAAGCCGGCTTTTACAGCCGATACTTCCTGGTTCCCAAGAAGGACAGAGGATTGTGTCCGATTTTGGATCTGCGGTCCCTGAACCAATCTCTGAGGAGATTCAGGTTCAGGATGCTTACCATCCCAGCCATCATCAGTCACATCCAATCCGAGGATTGGTTTGTCACGATAGATCTGCAAGACGCTTATTTCCACATCTCCATCCGTCCCTCTCACAGGAAGTTCCTGAGGTTCACCTACGGGGGCACGGCTTACCAGTATCGGGTTCGGCCTAGCACTATCTCCCCGCACGTTCACCAAATGCATGGATGCAGCTCTGGCTCTGTTGAGGCCCCAGGGCATCCACATACTGAACTACATCGACGACTGGCTCGTCCTGGCCCAGTCTCGAGAGTTAGCGGTTCGGCATCTAGATGTCATCCTCGCCCACCTTCAGCGTTTGGGGCTGCGGCTCAACGCGAAGAAGAGCGTGCTGACACCCGCCCAACGGACTACGTTCCTAGGGGTGGTGTCGGACTCAACTACGATGCAGGCCCACCTGTCTCCCGCACGCATTAAGTCCATTTTGTCCTCAGTGACCAGAGTGCAGTTAGGCCGCGCCATCACTGTAAAACACTTTCAGATGGTGTTGGGTCTTCTGGCAGCAGCGTCCAGTATAATACCTTCCGGACTACCGCACATGAGAGCCCTGCAGTGGTGGCTAAAATCCAAGGGATTCTCCCCGAGGGGAAATCCGCTCCGTCTGATACGGGTTACGAGCGGATGCCTTCGTTCCCTGTCTGTATGGAGGACATCTTGGTTCCTGTCCCAAGGTCCCGTGTTTGGAGCGATCTGTCGCTGAACAATTATTTCAACAGACGCCTCACTCACGGGATGGGGTGCGGTCATGGACGGCCGCTTCGCGACAGGCTCCTGGGATGAGCATAATTTCTCTTGGCACATAAATTGCCTGGAAATGTTGGCGGTTTTCAGAGCTCTGAGGAGTTTTCTGCCTGCCCTCCGCGGTCGCCACATCCTTGTCAGAACCGACAATACGACAGTGGTGGCCTATTTGAATCACCAGGGGGGTCTGCGCTCGCCCCCGTTATGCAAACTGGCACATCAGATTCTCCTGTGGTCCCAGAAGAGAGTTCTGTCCCACAGAGCGATGTACATCCCTGGGACCCAGAATCAAGGAGCAGACCTGCTGTCAAGACTCCACCACCTCGGGGAATGGAGACTCCACCCCGAGGTGGTGGAGTTATTATGCGAAGAGTTTGGAAAAATACCCATTAAATAGGAGATTTTGGTTATTATTAATGTAAAATCAATGTACATAAACAACAACAATAATATGATCAATGCACAATTACAGCATTATATGGTTAAATGACCTCAAATTGAAAAGTTTGAAAAGCAAATCAGCTAGTGTCTATCCTTGAAATAAAATATAGACGTAATTGTTTTTTGCTGTCGTTCACAAAAAATGCTGTTTGATTAGAGACGCTATTAATTTCACGTAGTACACATGAGCACAGCATATGCAGCGCGGCAGATCCAGCAGATTGAAGTGCTTTCTACCCACTAGTGTGGGTAGTGGCTTTGATTGCCTTGCCTGACAATCATTAAAAAAAGACAGTCAGAGACACCTTAATCACATCATTCAGTCACATAATTATAGAGCTTCTGATCTGTACAAAGTGCGTCCATGCCACTGGGAATGTACTGTGCTGGATCTGCTAGCTGTTTTTGGCAGCGCAATGTTTTTTTTAAACCAAGGTGTTATCAGTTGGCCTACTACTACAAGTAGTAAAATGTAACTTACGAATATTAAATCACCTTACCCCTGAAACACTTTGATTTCATCAATCATTTTGGCTTTAGTTTGGTTTTCTGGAATGGTATCAGCTTGCCCACAAAAATAACACAACTGTAGCCGTTAACATCTATAAAGAATATATATTGACAGTTTTGTATTCTTCTGTTCAATTTCTTTAGCAGGTAACATCAAAGATGTAGTCACCAGATACCAGCGGCTGCTAAAGTTGACAAAGAAGGGATACGCAATGTCCATGGCTTATCGTAAGGCAGGCGTGTCCGGGAATACCATGGCTGCCACTGCACCCATTGCTGAGCTCTTCATAGCAGAAAGACAGGTGTTGGAGCAACTGCCTTTCTGCAGAAAACTGTCAGATCTAGCAAAGTTATGCGCAGAAAGTGGGGGAAATTCAAGAAAAAGTAGTTGAGATGAAAAGAAAAAGAGAGTTACTTCCATTTCAACTAAAATAAGCTTTAAGTCAACAGGACAATAGTACCTCTTAATTAGAACAATGTTGAATGTCTATGATTTGTGTGTATTCATATAATAGCTTGACTTCATTTTTGTAGTAGAGTACAGTACATAATTAGAGAGACAGTACAAAATGTCTTCAGGATATTAATGAATGAAGACAAATTGTAGATATTCACTAATGTAAAGTTTATAGAACACAATAATATGACGTAGTGATACTGTAGATACTGTAGTGAGTTATAGAGGTGAACACCCTTTAGGGGTAGGGTACAGTAGGGTTGTGTTACAACCATGACATAATGTTCAGCATTAGGCTCTGTAATGGTTTTTTATTATGTTCATCAATGTGGGGCAGATTTCTGACAGTTATTTGTAAAAGAGGCTCTGTTTGTTGTATAAAATGTGTAAAGTTTGGTAGACATGCAATATACCAGGCAATACTATTTTGGAATTTCATTTCATTAAAATGTTGACCTTAATACTGTACATTGCACCTCTGATGCTTTGTTTTATTACAGCCACAAAAGATGTTGAAGCGTTGATTGTAATGAATTTACCCTGGTGCTTCAGTTTGTGAATGCACTGAACCTGTTGATTTGTAGATATTTCTTTTATAACATTACCTGTCAACTAAGCTTCACTTGTGTTTCACTTTAGTTGGATAGTCACAAGGAACATCTATGGATAGTGACTTGAATGACATCACATGTGTTGTGAAAGGGTTACTGATACATTAGAGATGTTGTGAATACACTCCTAAATATTTGCTGTACATGTAATCTTTCAGAGATGCAACTGAAAAGCTACAAATGTGCTGTAGCAATGCAGCTGAATATCTATTGATATATAGATTACCATACTGAAAATGAAGATATAGTATATGCACACCACAGGGAAACACATACAGCCGTAACAACATTTACCAGATACAAAAACTGGCTTTAGAAAGTCATAAAATGTCATATTGAATCCAGAAAATGATGAAGTCTTTGGATGAAAGTGCATGAAGTTCACTCTATGTAAAAACACCATTTTGGATATACCATTTCCCCCTCTCCTTTGCCTTTCATATCTCTCTCTACAGTCCTATCAAAATAGCAAAATGCCAGCATTTTAAGAAATACCTGGAGCTGTGTCTGACAGTGTCCAAAATGTTCTTTATGTCGAACCAGTTGTGTTTCTAATGAATAGATCTGAAAATGTCATCAATAAGGTAAATAAAAAATAAACTACTTTAGTTTCAGGAGAACAATTCTTTACACTGAAATGTTTGACTTGTGTGGCTTATGTGTTGTGAGCATGGAACTGAATAAATAGTCAATAAATAGTATCAGATGTGGGTATTTGTATTATGGTGGTAATTTAAAAGGTCTGAGTTTCCTCAAATTAAGTTAATTTAAGGAAAGCAGTTTCCTGTCTAAGATAAATGGATATATATTACTCTAATGTAAAATGTGGACATGTGGTAATTTTTAATTAAGAAAAAAACTGATTTAAATATGTTGGTTTAAACTTCCAAGCATTATGATAAAAGTCAACATCTGTGAAATTACAGTAATTATGGCTGTTTTCAATGATCAAAAGTGTGTTTTGACAGTTTAACAATGCTTGTAGACATTATACACTGATTAAAATAACATTTATTCAATGTTTTTATTTTCCAAATATCCATAATTAAAGGAGATATGTGTCAATTAACCAACAAATCTATGTCAAATTACACATGTTTTTTGTTATGGTTAACTGTTACTAATTGTGCTAAGTTTAAGAAATGTTTTTACAGTATAAAACTTCAATTTAACAGTGTTTTCTTTTAAATAAGACAAATAATATTTGAAAATATGATATATTCCTGAATGTATTGGAACAGTTTTTTTTTACGTCAAAAAAAAACAACAGTATTTTCTTTAAAATAACAGAAATGTTATGGTAGTCACAGCTACAGGTTTTTCATGTTATTTTACATTAGACATGTAAATTCACAGTTTATTTTTGCTATTTTCCTGTATTTCAAAAATACAGGAAAATCTGTGAAATAAAAAGAAATAAAACTGTAAAATTACAGATATTTTTTGTGAAGGTTAAAAGGCCTAATCAAAGTCCACAATTAAACTTAATAACATGAAAACTATTTCTTGTAGTTACATTTTGTTCTATTTATGTGATATAAGTGATACACTTTGTTGTATTGAGCAAGTACATACCTGATCCAGAACATTCAGGATATTCCAGGTCTTCTCTCTGACAACTCCTCCTTTGTTTCTGATGATCTCTATCAGCTTGCAGCGGTGCTTGTCCAAGGAAGCCAGGAATCGTGGTTGAAGTGGAACAGTTGTTATTCCATAAACTCAGCATTGATCATTAAAAAAGAAAGGTAACACTTTATCTAGATAGTCAATCTGTAGATGCTCTACAGAGTATCAAGAGAGTATCAGTATAATTTCTCTGCTGAATGTCTGCAGACTTTCAACAGTTGATCTGTAGGTGATTTAAACTATCAACAAATTATCATAAATTCACAACTGAACGTTTGTAGACATTTAACAACGTTGAATGAAATAAACAAACAAGAAACAAGTGCCTGTAGTCCATCTACAGATATTCAACAAACCATCTATAACCCGGAGGGCGACAGTGTTTTGTCCCAGGGGTTGTTAGGGTGCCTCCCTGTCTGTCTTTGTACTCTAGGCAGTTCCGCATTAAATGGAAATACGTTTACCTGTTATTATACATCACTGTATATGAGTAGTGTAATGCTTGAACATTGGTAACGTTACAGAATGCAACAAGTGGCGACGAGTATGGCTCACCCGGCATTTTCAACTCTGCTTGGGTGGTGAAGAATCCCCGCTATCTGGTGGTGGCTACCATTAGCATAGTCAATGACGGTGCCGTGCTGGTGGACTGACACCCGGAGTGATGGCGGGGATGTCTGTCATTTTGAGGCCTTCGAAGAGTCGACGGAGCAGTGGGCGACGGTCTGATCAAAACATTTCTAGCTTCTCTCTTAACCATCTGAAATGTGCCTGTGCAGAAGAATTTGGGATAGCATTTACTCATGAGACCTGGCAGTCTGCAACGGAGGATACGCAGCTCCTCCATTTGAGTGAGACGTGGAGTACTTCAGTGTCTATGCAGGAGCAGGCTTGCCAGGTTGTCCCCTAATGTTGCTTCCACCTGCCAGAGGTGTCATGGTGCCCCGGCCACCCTATTTTATGTTTTCTGTCAGTCAGTTGCCCCTCTATATTTGAAACTTTTTCACAGATAAACAGCCAAAACATACCCCAAACCCCACAACTGCTGTGTGTCCGAGTAGTCCTGAGGTGGTGTCCCCTTCAGATAACCAATCTCTTCATGTGGAAGGACAGGACTCCATCACAAGCCCGTTGGGTCAAGGATGTAACTGCACACTTAAAAGAAAGCTGGAAGAGCTGAGGTATAATAGACAAGGCTTTACTAAGAAATACCACAAGGCTTAGCAGCCTTTGGTGGATTGTTCTTGTCCCCTGTGCCAGTCTGTGTTGTTG
>NC_060168.1:5613142-5619652 GCF_021292245.1 Micropterus dolomieu | reverse complement strand
TTTTCTTTAAAATAACAGAAATGTTATGGTAGTCACAGCTACAGGTTTTTCATGTTATTTTACATTAGACATGTAAATTCACAGTTTATTTTTGCTATTTTCCTGTATTTCAAAAATACAGGAAAATCTGTGAAATAAAAAGAAATAAAACTGTAAAATTACAGATATTTTTTGTGAAGGTTAAAAGGCCTAATCAAAGTCCACAATTAAACTTAATAACATGAAAACTATTTCTTGTAGTTACATTTTGTTCTATTTATGTGATATAAGTGATACACTTTGTTGTATTGAGCAAGTACATACCTGATCCAGAACATTCAGGATATTCCAGGTCTTCTCTCTGACAACTCCTCCTTTGTTTCTGATGATCTCTATCAGCTTGCAGCGGTGCTTGTCCATGGAAGCCAGGAATCGTGGTTGAAGTGGAACAGTTGTTATTCCATAAACTCAGCATTGATCATTAAAAAAGAAAGGTAACACTTTATCTAGATAGTCAATCTGTAGATGCTCTACAGAGTATCAAGAGAGTATCAGTATAATTTCTCTGCTGAATGTCTGCAGACTTTCAACAGTTGATCTGTAGGTGATTTAAACTATCAACAAATTATCATAAATTCACAACTGAACGTTTGTAGGGTTGTTAGGGTGCCTCCCTGTCTGTCTTTGTACTCTAGGCAGTTCCGCATTAAATGGAAATACGTTTACCTGTTATTATACATCACTGTATATGAGTAGTGTAATGCTTGAACATTGGTAACGTTACAGAATGCAACAAGTGGCGACGAGTATGGCTCACCCGGCATTTTCAACTCTGCTTGGGTGGTGAAGAATCCCCGCTATCTGGTGGTGGCTACCATTAGCATAGTCAATGACGGTGCCGTGCTGGTGGACTGACACCCGGAGTGATGGCGGGGATGTCTGTCATTTTGAGGCCTTCGAAGAGTCGACGGAGCAGTGGGCGACGGTCTGATCAAAACATATCTAGCTTCTCTCTTAACCATCTGAAATGTGCCTGTGCAGAAGAATTTGGGATAGCATTTACTCATGAGACCTGGCAGTCTGCAACGGAGGATACGCAGCTCCTCCATTTGAGTGAGACGTGGAGTACTTCAGTGTCTATGCAGGAGCAGGCTTGCCAGGTTGTCCCCTAATGTTGCTTCCACCTGCCAGAGGTGTCATGGTGCCCCGGCCACCCTATTTTATGTTTTCTGTCAGTCAGTTGCCCCTCTATATTTGAAACTTTTTCACAGATAAACAGCCAAAACATACCCCAAACCCCACAACTGCTGTGTGTCCGAGTAGTCCTGAGGTGGTGTCCCCTTCAGATAACCAATCTCTTCATGTGGAAGGACAGGACTCCATCACAAGCCCGTTGGGTCAAGGATGTAACTGCACACTTAAAAGAAAGCTGGAAGAGCTGAGGTATAATAGACAAGGCTTTACTAAGAAATACCACAAGGCTTAGCAGCCTTTGGTGGATTGTTCTTGTCCCCTGTGCCAGTCTGTGTTGTTGTTGCTGTTGTTACTGCTGTTATTGATTTTATTACTAGCATTGATTTTTATTTCTTACTTGCAATGATTGTCTGATCCCTTTATAGCTCTGCATACTTACGTGCCTTGGTCCATCTGTACAGTTTACATGCACGTGATAGAAATATGAAGGTATTTTCAAGTAATAGTTCCTGCAAGTAACTTTCCCTACAACCATAAAATTGCTGTCTTCACGTTTCAGATTGTGCACAAACAAGATATGTGTTTCTGTGAGCTACAATACCTAGAGATAGAGAGAACATATAGAGAGAACAATACCTGTTCTATTTGTTTTCAGCTGTGCCAAGACGTGAATGATGGATGTTTATTCATCTCCATTGTTCACTATCTGGTGGTACGTGTTTTACCTCCATTGCCATCTGCTAGGACATCATGTCTGTGTGTGTGGTCTTACAGCAGCTAAAGTTTGCTTAACTTTCAAATTTGTTCCTGTCAGATACTCATTAAAGTTTGAAGACCACAGAACAAAGGATGGACATGTGCTGCCAGCCCAGTGCTTCACATGAACAAACAGTTCCACCTGCTGGACAAAGACTTTCACTACAGGGATTCCATGTCCCTACTGTGACATTCACCTCAGATGCAAATTCAACATGTGTGTGTGTATGTATGCATGTATGTATGTGTATAATATATATATATATAAATATAAATATATTGTTTTATTTTATTACCATATTTAAATATAGGCCTACACTTAATTATGTGTGTAGCACGAAGGAAGTACAAATTTCGTATCGTTATGCAACCTTGTGCTGTATAATGACAAATAAACAACCTTGTACCTTGTTTATTCGGAGCTGGAATGAGGTCACTTACTTTATATTCAAACAGGAATATTAAACATATTGTGACAGGGCCAGAAAAAAAAAATTAAAAAAACATTGTTATGCATCTGGTGTGTTTTTTTATTTGCAATGTTTTTTTGGTGTGCTTTTTATAGCATGCAGAGGGTGTTTTAGCATGTTGTGTTTTAACCATTGGTTTGTTTTTAACTTATTTTGCCTACTGGCTGGACTGCCCTTAAACACCACACACCTCCACTGACGTCACAATTAACGAGCAACAGGTGCGGACGCCAGTGTTCTGTCGATTTATGCTACCTATCGTGATGTGCTACTTAGGGGTTCTGCGCATGTGTATGACCCACAAGCGTGGTTTGTTTCCACGCCCATAAATCTGTGCAACCTTGCTATTGAGAATGCCGTCGAGAAAGTGGCAGTAACATCAAAAAAAAAAAACAAAAAATTCAGAATACGCTACCCCTGATATCTTAAATAAAGATGTCATAATATAGTACTTCAACATGCTCCCCATCTCCTTATAGTACATGGAGTGAGTAGTGGTACAACATAAAATGACGACCCCTAATTTGCTGAAGTTGTTGGCTGGACACTTTTTAAAGATAATTTTAGTTAAACCTTTTAATTGTACTTTGATCAGAACGGCCAGGGTTTGACAATATTGGGTTATGACATGAGTTGCTGTTTATCCTCTTAAACAATATTAAGTACATGTCCAACATGCTTTATATCAGTGTGGTGGTGTCAAAAATACTGGTTTGGAATTAAAGTACTTCTGACGCTGAGTCAAAGACGTCTATGTATTGTGTCGCAGAGATATCTACTGAAGTTAGCATGCCAACCAGCTAGCCCTAGCCAGTACTGTGTTATAATAACACTTTGTACCTTGAAAGGTGATTGTAATTCTGGCCAAAGTCACCTGCCATTAATTTCTCTTCAAATAACTGCTAGACTGGCAGAACCACTCTTTTTCACTTTTTATTAACTTGACACTGGTAAGAACAGTGCAGAGCTTTGTCTTCACTGATGATATAATGGTTAAATAGCACTAGGTGCATTCGATATGACTTTCACCTACTTGATATACAAACGTGAGCTGAAGGCAACTGCAGGGGTAGTGTATTAAAAAAAATGCGGCATCAAGTTAGACACTACCTGTGTGAGTTTACTGTGAGCTCAGACCAATGACTGATGTGGGAGTGTGTAAATCATCCAAAAACGACAAACTTCAAAATGTCCGACTTCCTTTTGGGTTCAGGGCATCGCTCCATGAGGCTTTTTGGTAAGTCTGGACATGATACGTGTGCCACAGAAATTTCATACGTACGTACCTACATAAATACGTAGGTGAAATGTTCTGCGTTCATTAAAGGTAATTTCCTCAAACAGGTGGCACTATGACTATGGGTGAATATTGGCATGTACATGTGTTCAGGGCGGGACTCTTATTAAACGTGTCAAATTTGGAACAGATCTGAGCATGTACAGTTAAGTTACAACAACTTCCTGTGTCACGGCGAAGGGTGGAACTTCACCGCCACGCCACTGCCATGCCGTTAACTGAAAACTCACAAGTTTTACAACATGGCCTCAATGTCTTAAGGGTTTTCTGGGACAGTTTTGAAGTTGATATGTCCAATCTGCTCTGTGTCACACTCTTGCCTGTCAGCCATGCCATGTTTTGCACTCTTGAGTTTTGGTCAGTTGATTATCTGTTATTTTGGTCTGTTGGGTATTGGGGTTCTGTCTTGTCTAGTGTCCAGTAACCTAGTATATGTCTGTGTTTAGTGTTGTCCTGTTTCCCAGTTGGTTCCGCCTCTGTTCCCTACTTTATTCTGTTAGTCAGTTGTTCCATGCTTCCTGTTATGAGGTTCGGTTCCTGGTCCTGTGTTCTCCGTTTAGCCTCTGTGTATTTCCTGGTTCATGTACTGGTTCGGTTTAGTTCACTTTGGTCAGTTCTCCCACTTTACAGTTGCCAGTTGGCAAGCACAATTGCCTTGTCCAGCCAAAAGGAGATATAATGAATGCTGACTGCCCAGTAATGGTAATAACGCATGAAATACAGTAAGCCCAGTCCTCCACCCTCTTTGTGCTTGGAAAGATGAACTTTTCTAATCCTATGTGATTTATAGTTCCAGATGAATGGAAGAATTATAGAATCTCTCAATCCATGTTTTAGAGAGGAATATAGGAAAGTTCTGAAAGTATAACAATTGTGGAAGATAGATCAGCTTGATTGGATTCACTCTACCTATTAGAGAAATTGGGTTCCTAGCGCATCTATTTCAAGTAGCAGGCTATTTAAAAACAATAAAATATTATTTTTGTGGTTCATAAATTATCTTAAAATCCCGTGAGGTTCGGACAACTTGGCACAACACCAGTGAAGCCGGGGCTCGGTCTCAGCAAGTGTTCCTCCTCTGCCCACGCGCGCACGCGCACACACACACTACGCCTACACATGCGCACTGACGACCCAGGGTTAGGGTTACAATTTAGGATTTATTTACGCACTTTAAAACAATTGACAGTTTTATTCTTTTAACATATTTATTTACAGCATGAAACGTTGAAATGTATATTGTAATAGGCTGTATATTAACTTATTGAGAGAAAACTGGTAGTTCTATGTAAAATCAGACGTTGAGCACCCCCATATCGCCAAAATGGCATGACCGTTGTTTCACTCCGCCCATCGAAGCATCGACTCTTCGGGGTCAGCCCTTCTACATATCCAATTTAGCCCTGAGCTTGTACAACATAACCGTGAAATTAGCTTCAAATAAAGAGTTTCTTTCTTGTGATCTCTACCCCAAGTATACAAAATTTTCTACGGCCAGTTTGAATGGATAATGTTCATGCAACCCTGGGTCACCAAATGGCACTGACATCAACTCGCTTTTGTCCCAGTTTATCCCTGAAAAGGACCTGAATAAGTCAATCATCTCCAATAAGACAGGTCTGTGGCCTCGTTAAAATATCGTCCGTGTATAGAGATATCTTATCCCGTTTGAACGTGGGCTCTTGCCATTTTTAAGCAAATTAATTGTTGTTCTTATCTCTTAACATGTAATTTCTTTATCTGAGGAGTCCCTATTCCTCTGTTCGGAAAGTTATACTTATATAGAAACTGGTTCATAACCTTGGGGTTCAATTCAATTTTATTTATATAGCGCCAAATCACAACAACAGTTATCTCACAGCGCTTTTCATAAAAGAGCAGGTCTAGACCGTACTCTGTGATGATATTTAAAGAAAGCCCAACAGTTCCCACCAAGAGCAGCACTAGGCGACAGAGGCAAGGAAAAACTTCCTTTTAAGAGGCAGAAACCTCGAGCAGAACCATGGCTCAGGGTGGGCGGCCATCTGCCTTGACCGGTTGGGGGGAGAGAAGGGGAGAGAGAGAGAGAGAAATAGAAAGAAAGAGAGAGAGAGGGCAGGAGAGGAACAGAGAGAAAAAGAGAGGGATGGAAGGAGAGAGGGAGGGAGGCAGCCTACACAATATACACACAGAGGTACAGACAGCGAAGGTAATGTTGATATAGACTAAATGAAAAATGGTACAGATATTTAGTATATATAGTGATATATAGTGTTAATGGTAACAATCGTAATGTTAATGATTATAATAACAATAAGACTAGCAACAATAGTCGTTGCAGCAGAGGGTGTCGAGTAGGAACACGGGGGCAGCAGGTGACCCGCAGCCACAGATCCAGAAAACCTGCAGGAAGTGATAGGAGAGAGGAGAGAGACGAGAAAGCACAAGACTACCAGAAAGGGGAGAAGTTGTGTTAGTAACATGCAATAATGGGATAAGGTTGCATACAGAGGGAGAGAAAGTAGAGGAGAGAGGAGCTCAGTGCATCATGGGAAATCCCCCGGCAGTCTAGGCCTATAGCAGCATAACTAAGGGATGGTTCAGGACTACCTGAGCCAGCCCTAACTATAAGCTTTATCAAAGAGGAAAGTCTTAAGCCTACTCTTAAATGTGGAGATGGTGTCTGCCTCCTGAACCCAAACTGGAACCTGGTTCCACAGGAGAGGAGCTTGATAGCTGAACGCTCTGGCTCCTAGTCTACTTTTGGAGACTCTAGGAACCACAAGTAACCCTGCATTCTGGGAGCGCAGTGCTCTGGTGGGGTAGTAAGGTACT
>NC_060168.1:5586769-5613042 GCF_021292245.1 Micropterus dolomieu | reverse complement strand
CATCTGCATAACAATGAAAGCTTTAATGAATATTTCCTGATAATATTGCCTAAAGGAAGCATATATAAAGTGAAGAGGATTGGTCCGAGGACAGATCCTTGAGGAACTCCATGAGTAACTTTGGCGTGCATGGAGGACTCATCGTTAACATGTACAAACTGAAATCGATCTGATAAATAGGACTTAAACCAGCTTAGAGCGGTTCCTTTAATGCCAATGAAATGTTCCAGTCTCTGCAATAGGATCTGATGGTCAATGGTATCAAATGCAGCACTAAGATCTAATAAAACCAGTACAGAGACAAGTCCTTTGTCTGATGCAATAAGGAGGTCATTAGTAATTTTCACCAGTGCTGTCTCTGTGCTATGATGAACTCTAAATCCTGACTGAAAATCCTCAAACTATTGCTCTGTAGAAAGTCACACAGCTGTTTAGCAACTGCTTTCTCCAGGATCTTAGAGAGAAAAGGAAGGTTGTATGGGCTTGATAAGTGTAGAATTTCTCAGAGGTGAATGCCTCATTAATATCCTTCTGTGAGATAACCGAGGAGACCGATTTGGATTGCATTTTATGGATGGTTCTATCACTTCCCTTTTACGCAACTGTCTTGGTAGTAACTTGGGTGGTTTGTCCCCAAATTCAAAGTTGGTCAGTTTGGTAAATAAGAATGCCCTAGAATTTTTTTTGCAGAAATTAGCTGGAATTTGAAGGCTTAAATTTTGTTATGAATCTTGGGAGATGGCTGAAGTGCATTTTCTTTATCCAAATTGCGTACTTGTTCCTCTAATTAACCTCTAACTGTGCTCAATGTGAGTTGATTGAAAGGCGATAACACATCCTCTGAGGTATGCCTTGAAATTTTCACATAACAGAATTTGTGAAATGTGTCTCCAAGTACTCAGAGAACTGTCTCCTTGTAAGTTCTCAAGCAGCCTCAGTGTTTGTATTGCTTATGTATGAATTTAGAAGCATTAAATGGCGTTGCCCTTTGAGTAAATGATCTAGATAGGTATTGCGAACTATGTTAAAATCGGCCCCAGTTACCAGATTTGTAGTAGAGATATCTGGGCTTACACTAAAAACCTTCCTAAAAAGTCTGGATTATCCCAGTTTGACCCATAGATGTCATGGAATGTACAGTATCTCATCTGTAACTGTAACATATCTCCCCTCCTTATCTGTTATTGTAAATGCTCCGTATTTGTATAGCGCCTTTCTAGTCTTTCTGACCACTCAAAGCGTATTTACACTACATCTGCATTCACCAGTCATACACATTCATACACTGAGCCTAAGTGCTCAAACGGAAACTAACACTCATTCATACACTGGCGGAATTTTGGAGGAAGGACACTTCGACACGCAACCAGGGGGAGCCAGGGATTGAACCGGGATTGAACCGCCGACCTTCCGATTAACGGCCAACCCGCTCTACCTCCACAGCCACCCACAACAGAAACTCATTCAAACACATTCAAACACTGGCGGAACAGCCAGGGGCAATTCAGGGTTCAGTATTTTGCCATTGTAGCCTGATGATTATAGCCACCCCCTAGCTTTTGCCACAAACTTTGATTGAAACACCTGACTTATCCATTTAGCTGAAATCTTACCGTCTTCATTTTTCAAATGTGTTTTTTGTTTTCAGATGAGACAGCACCTTGCCCCATTTAACTGGATTGTTAATTCCCTTCATGTTCTATGTACAAAAAGTTAAGTCCCCTCCTAATCCCATGCCATCCCTTGCCTTATCAATTGTAGACATAGGTCAATCTCCTGCAATGTATTAAGTGCCCTTAGTCACCAAAAGTTGTAGTCCAAGTGTTACAACCCGGCTCATTAAGGAGTGCAGTAACATTATTGGGATTGAAAATGAGGTGGAGAACAACAATTGGAATGGTTCTGGTTAATGTAAAATGTTACATTAACTAAGAGAGCGCTTGCACAAGTAAATACAACAGAAAGATCGCTATCAGGTCTACAAAACGTTAAGCACAAAGGTCTTATCCAAAGACAGTTAAGTTAGCTCTTGGCTTAAAATATACTAGTTACACTAAGGAACAAAAAGGGGTCACCCATAAGCTTACAAAGGACAAACAAAAATAAAAAAAACTAGCAGTTATTCTACAAATTCAGACAGAGGTCTCAAACTAAGGAGTTTCCAACACTTGGTCCACTGTCACAAACGAGGTTCTCTGCACTAACTGAAGCCACTCTGACAGGCAACACTACGAAATACAGAACACTCTAGACTAAACACAATGATATGCAACCAACAGTGAGACAAACTGATCACTGGTTCACAGCCGCCCTGAACTGTGGACACACAAGCTATTTAAGTTGCAGCTGGCCTTGATTGGACACTTCTGATTGGTTGGTTCAGTCAGATCACAGCCACACCAATCACTGACGCCAGCGAACAGCAACCAGAAAGTAGGCAGTCTCATCTACAGAGGGACCACTCCTTGATGGGGCATAACCAGTCAGCGGCAGCCGTAACACCAAGTAGCATTGCTTCCTGTACTGCCTCTCCCTCCCACCTCGTCAAAAAGAAAAAACACACACTAAAAAACATCCTCTCCTCGGTGTACCTGTTATTAACCTTCTAGAGGTGGGACCTGCCCACCCTCCCAAGAGTCCAACTCCCCCACCAAGTACCAGGCGACCCAGTCTTAATCAGTACTATAACATCCCTATTGTGGTTCCTTATCCATAAATTAGTAGGCTATTTAAATTAAGTTCAACATCTACATTTATTTTTATAACAAAGGGATAGTGTCTTATTTATATTATAGCTTTATAAAGATGCCAATGAGATTGTATCCCAAGTATTTTAACTTAATTGAGAACACTTACTGGGATAGCCTTTCTATTTATGCTCTAGCAAAAACACATATTAATGACAAGCACTAAAATGCGTCAGTGAGTTGTCCGTCGTCAACTAGTCCAACTACTGAAGTCGGATCCCTAGCGAAGCTAAGGACACATAGGTACATCTAAATCCTTGAACAAAAAAAGCACACTTAAACTTAGACCTTATTGCACCAGTAACAGAATGTGCAATTGAACATTAACATACACAATATCTTTCAGTGGGTCACCTGAACGAGGCCCCACATGGACATTCCTTGACTCCTTGAATCTCCCTCGTTCTCACTCTGTACCTCGTGGACCAAAGTGACGCTCTGCATAACTGCGAGCTTCCTTTGGATCTACGAAGTACACCTCTGACCTATTATGTGACACACAGTTTGGCTGGGTACAAAAGTCCAAACCTGACCCCGGGTTTGTCACATAGCCTCCTAGCCGGAGTGAACGCAGCATGGGAGGTCTCTGAAGTTCTGTATTTGCCGACCCTGTAATTTCAGATCCTTCATAGCCACCACTTTTTGTATTATGTCCTCATAAGTATGACAGTAATGTACCCTCGCAATCAGGTCATGGTGGTCAATGCACCTACTTATAGATTTTGACTGGGTTGAATCTGTCGCTCTCCCCTTGCACACTCACTGCACTTAAACACAGCATGCATCTTTCTTTTCTATCTTTTCACTGCAGCTCTGCATCGCGATGTAATGTAACATTTATCATTATAAAAAGTAACAGTGAAACCTTTTCTCATCCTGTGATGGTTAAACTTTGCAATCAACCCACAGTTCACCTGTTCCACAGAAAGTGTAGTGTAGTTACATCACCATTACATTTTTCCTGTCGCAAACCCCCCTAGAGGCAGCTCACACACCCCTAGGGGTGTGCACTTCCACACTTTGGGAATCGCTGCTCTAGAGCAATACATTTTTCTGAAAGGCTTTCAACTTGCCCAGAGAGTCGATTAACTTTGTCTTCTAGCTCCTGTAGACTATCCAATGCACGGCTAGACGAGTCAACCAGCTCCTTCAAAGACTCCATTTGTGAATCCATCTGATTTTTCAGATCAGCAATTGCCATGTCATTTTCAGCTGTTAGAGATGCCAATTCCCCTCTCAGAGCAGTAGAGACCTCTGAGATCTCAGCTTCAGTTTTATTACAAATTTCCCACTTAAAGGCAGGGTAAGGAAGTTGCTTCTGAAACACTTTGTCATATTTGTTGAAACTGTCTTTATGCACCAATACATATTAAAAAGTTAAGCTCTGAAAAAGAGTATAAAAATCGTCGTGGTTCCATTTAGTGATGGCAAGTTCGAGTCTTTTGACAGACTCGTTCATTCAAATGAACTAATCTTTGAGTCATTTTGTTCATTTGAACTAGGCTGGTTATTGTGGCGCTGCAGCCCTCTAGATTAAAAAAACAGCGCCGTTCTCAAACACGGAAGGCTGCCGCTTGCTTTATTTGACAAAGTATAATGCACAAATTCACCTCTTGATTACTCTGTCATCCTTATATCAACCCCCCTGGGCCCACAACCAAATTCAAACCATGTAAAAACCTCAGAAATATGTTGTCAATATGTAATAACCACTTCTAAATCCTTCCATTTTCACAATCTTTCCCGAGTAGTATACAACCAGACCAGCCATATAAAGGCTTATGTATATAATTACTATCATTATCTCTAAAGTGCTCATTCATACAGTAGCCTAACATCCCTATCCATGAGTAAAATATTAATATCAGATTTGCAGTAAATAAATTGAAGTAATAAGCTTGATACACTATATGAATAAACACTTATAAAAATTCAACCAATTTAATAATCTAGATCAAGCCACCAAGTTCTTAAGATAAATTAAAAGGGTATTACTAACTAAAAAAATATGTTGCGAGGGCTCGCCGACAACGCCACCTAGGGAATGAGCCCTAGGACTCACAGGTTCTTTAAAAATTGGGATTGGAGCAGAGCAGAAACAAACCACAGGAACTAAAATAAATGTTAACAATTTATTACAATTAAAAAATGTTTCCAAGTTTAAAACAGCCTAACTAAAGCCCATGTGATGCCACAGAAAAAAAAAAAAAGCTAAATAAGAGAAATGTTCCGTTATTTGACAGCTCCCAGCACAGCACACAAAATTCCTCCGTCCCACGGCCCAGCAGCAACAGAGGAAGCACTGGCGAGTAGTGTGCTCACGTCAGTCAACCTGCACCCTATGCCTCACGACCCCGACTCTGCAGCCCTCCCCTGCCTGGTCCTCTGTGCCACCTAGCTTAAGATACGTAAACTGTTACTCACGGTTTCCCTGAGTGGAAACGCGTTGGCGGACACTGGCTGCTGCGGTCGTCTACTCGCGTTGCTCCTGGCTCTGCCCGAATCAGCCCGGCATCTCCCTGCAGGCTTCTATAGCGACTGCTCTCACGGTCGCCCGCTGCTGCGTCGTCTCGGCTGCAGAGTCGGAGTCGTCCAATCAATTACTTCCCCACAGGTCTCTCATAGCTGCCGTCCTCCTGCTCGATGCCCCCCTGCTCAGCGGCCAATGAGCTGGCCGACTTTCCCTGATGCTCTCTTCACTCTTCTCTCCGTCGAACCTCCATCTCCTCCGCCTGCTTCCCCGCAGTCACGCTCCTTACCGGCCTACATCCTTCGTCCGTATCGTCGCGTTCCTCGCTCCCTCCTCTTCCTACTGCCGTTGCTTCACTTAAAAAGAAGTCCTGTCCAATCCGTTGCCGGCTTCCACACCTGTTGCTCATTTGGTCATTATGTCATCAGTGGAGGTGTGCAGTTTAAGATCAGTCCAGCCAGTAAGTAAAACTTAAATAACACATGCATTAAAACACACCACATTTGATAAAAATACAAACAACACACTAAAAAAGGTAAAAAGGCACAGCACACAAATTAAAACACACCAGAAGCATAAAAAAGTCACCTGCCATTTTCTGGCTCTGTCACACATGGCTGTGTTTTAATGTTTTAATGACCGGGTCTGTTTGTTTTGGAGAGGAGACGACCTCAGAGGTAATTCGGCTCCAGGTAGAACCCTGTCAGGGCTCTGAAGTGGACCCAGAACATCACATAATAATGTTATGCTTTATTAAATGTCACATAATTAACAAAATAGCTATATAATGTCAGTCCAGTGACTGTTACCTGACAGCCGACCTGCCTCTCATTCTCCAGCACTGGCAGTCACTCAGCCTGCAGAATGAACGAAAGACTGAGGAGGACCCATGTGAGCGGTGAACGAGTAGTTCATTCCTGCTCCACAGTAGCTGTCATGTGACAAATGAACGACTCAAACCCAGAGACCGACAGTTGAGAGTCGTGAACTAATCAGTTCTGCTTCCTGTGCTGACGGAGCCCAGGCAGCTGCTGTGTGACGAGTGAACGTAAGAGTCTAAGATCCTTCACGCATGCGTGAAAACGAATGAATCACTCACTGATCCTCCCGAGTCATACACACGATTAGGTCTTATGAACCAAACTTTCTTTGAACGACACAACACCAGTTGGAAGCCAGCTAGCTGCTGTGCAGAGTCCGGTATCAGTTCAAACAGCCACGTCTCCGTGAAGCACAGAACAGAAGATGAATAAAAGTCTCTGTTTTTCCCCACCAGAAGCTGAGGTTCATCTAGCTTGTTGCACAGTGAGCACACGTTGGAGAGAAATGTTGCTGGTAGCAGTGTGCTGCTGTGTGTGAGTCCATGATGGCGAAGGCACAGGAGCGATTCACCGCCCGAACAACAGCGAGGAAACCCTTCACCAAAATGTCCAATAATTCTACTGATGACGTGAGAAAAATCAGCTGGTGTTGTTTCCCTGATGTTCATGAGCTCTTCTCTGGTGAAAGAGCACTGAGAATCACAAAGTCTTCAAACTTACAAAAAAGGACCACATGACTTCTGTTTTTTGTTTAAAACAAAAACTTTACTGAAGGTCACTGACCCTCTTCATTTATTCTTTATTCAAAAAGGAATAACGATAAAATGAATTTCCAAAATCATTTTGTTTTATCAATGAATTGTCTTTTTGTTTTTTTGATTCTGACACCAAAAATGGTTAGTTAGTTTTTTGTTTTGAAACAAATAAAAGATTTACGTTTTTTTCGTTTTTTTTGAATTACAAATGAATTATGGATAATCCAGTGTTACCTAGACCATTGATAATGATCTTCTGATCTGGCACTTTGTAAATGTGACAGAACACAAAGTACATTTTTGTGTTATTTGTGCTTGACTGTTAGCTAACTAGCTAGCAACATACACAAGTGTCTTGGTGACTTTATAAAACTTTGATTGTTTTCAGAACTCACCAGGAAATCCCAGTTTTTTCTGTTATTTCCCTCCAACCTCTCTCCTTTTTCCTCTTGTATCTGAACATTTATTAAGTAATTTCCTTAAATCCTAGAGATAAGTACAATTATTTTGCTCAAGCTGAAATATTTTCAACCTGTGTGAATGTGCCTGTGCGCATATATTCATTCACTTGTCTCTTTCCTTTGATGCAAAAGATACACAAAACATTATTTAAGTGTTGGGGCTAGGCAGTTTATACGAGTAGTGAAATTTTAACTGACAAAATTTACTCAAGTACTGTGCATAAGTACAATTTAAGGATACTCATTATCTCATTAAATACTCCTTTCTTTACATAGTTGAATGTGCTGACAACAAAATCACAAAAAAATTATCAATGGAAATCAAATTTACGAACCCATGGAGGTCTGGATTTGGTCTCATTTGGTCACACTCAAAATCAAAGTGGAAAACCACACTACAGGCCGATCCAACTTTGATGTAATGTCCTTAAAACAAGTCAAAATGAGGCTCAGTAGTGTGTGTGGCCTCCACGTGCCTGTATGACCTCCCTACAACGCCTGGGCATGCTCCTGATGAGGTGGCGGATGGTCTCCTGAGGGACCTCCTCCCAGACCAACTCCTGGACAGTCTTTGGTGCAACGTGGTGTTGGTGGATGGAGCGAGACATGATGGGCCCTCATACCACCCTCATGGAGTCTGTTTCTGACCGTTTGAGCAGACACATTCACATTTGTGGCCTGCTGGATGACATTTTGCAGGGTTCTGGCAGTGCTCCTCCTGCTCCTCCTTGCACAAAGGCAGAGGTAGCGGTCCTGCTGCTAGGTTGTTGCCCTCCTACAGCCTACTCCACGTCTCCTGATGTACTGGCCTGTCTCCTGGTAGCGCCTCCATGCTCTGGACGCTACGCTGACAGACACAGCAAACCTTCTTGCCACAGCTCGCATTGATGTGCCATCCTGGATGAGCTGCACTACCTGAACCACTTGTGTGGGTTGTAGACTCCGTCTCATGCTACCACTAGAGTGAAAGCACCGCCAGCATTCAAAAGTGACCAAAACATCAGCCAGTGTCTTGCTAATTGCCTATAATTTCCAGCTGTTGTCTATTCCATTTGCACAACAGCATGTGAAATTGATTGTCAATCAGTGTTGCTTCCTAAGTGGACAGTTTGATTTCACAGGAGTGTGACTGACTTGGAGTTACATTGTGTTGTTTAAGTGTTCCCTTTATTTTTTTGAGCAGTGTATTTAGTTCTTCTACTCCACTACCTTCATTACCTCTTCTACTAGACACATTAAATGCTGGTTACACTTCATTGCATCAGTAATAATAATCCAACATTATGGTAAATGGTCTGTACTTGTGTATGCCTTTCTGACCACTCAAAGTGCTTTACACTACATCACATTCATCCCATTCACACACCGAGGCAGAGGCTAAGGTGCCTCTGTCATCAGAAAGTGAAAAACATATTCATACACCCATGGTACATCAGGAACCATTTGTGGTTCACTGCCTTGCTCAAAGACACTTTGACATGCAGACTGGGGGAGCTGGCGATCAAACCGCTGACCTTCTCATAAACAGACAACCGCTCTATCCCCTGATCCAGAGCTGCCTTGTTATTCTATAGATAACAATAACTTGGCCACATATTTTTACTGAAGTAAAGATTATAATGTTTTCTTTTTCTGATTAAAACATAAACTGAAATTGAAGAAACAGTTACTAGTTTTCCATATAGTTGTGTTTTATCTATATTTTCTAATCATGTTTGTAAGGCACTTCTCTGCTTGCACACATACTAAATCAAATCTCTGACTTTACTGGCACATGGGCTGGGTTGTCAGTCTATGCGACGGCCGTCTTGCAGTGACCATGTGCGGTGAAACAGGCAGTGCAATCTGACTCTCTTTACTGAGAGAGGAAGGTCTCCCACTGTTCATTCAACTCCCCGTCACATCTGCACATCAAGGCTCACACCGCTCCCACAGCCTGGCTTCAGCTGGTAAAAAAGTTGGTTTAATCATGTCTCAAATGTTTTATTCAGTAACACCCATCTGTGCTTGACAGGTTGTGTATGCGTGTGTTCTCATCCTTAGAACCAGTTTGAAAACATTTTGGACACTCTTCACTTCTTTAGTTTATAGGATTAGGCCTTGGATATAGAGTTAGGATTAGGAGATACAACTGAAATTAGTTTAGTATTAGGATTTCATTTTTATGGTTAAGTAAGAATAAGAAAGTATAGGTTCATGTGATTAATATTATCTAGAATGGTCAAAATCATTTCAGCACACACACATTTTAAAAATACTTTATTAAAAAAATGCAAAAGATCCAACACATACTCTTTGACTACACTTGTTTGTATAATTGTAACATCATAGCAAAAAGTACAATAAAAAACTATATGGATATGGTCAAGAAGATAAACTGTGAGGTTCTATCCTATAAGAAGAATTTAAAAAACAATCAACAATCATAGTCCTCATTTAGTGCCCAGTAGAGCCTCCAGATCCCTAAATGTCCTCTCAGCTCACTGTTGATGTTCTGAAACTCAGCACAGTTCATTGGCTACCATGAAGGTAGGAAATCAATCCACAAACATAGTATATGGTTTGGAGGATGGTTGACAGTTATAGGCCATTTATATTTTATGGGCACAAAATATGAACAACCACCAGCATGGTTGTTCAACACTGATGCAGATATGCAGTGCTATGTCTAGCCACTGCATAACAAGAAAACGTTTGGTCTATAAACACTAAAGATGAATTACTAACATGACAAAGTGGACAACTGCCCTTTGGTCCCAGAACTCAATTTCAGGCTTATTGTGTGTCATCGTGTGCACATGACACTAAACCAGTACGCAACACTTAGGAGATAGACACACACTCCTGTCTGCATCAGTGGAGCTGAGGTGGAGCAGGTGAACAGTTTCATGCTCCTGGGAATCAGCATCACAGAGAACCTGACATGGTCATCTCACATCTCCACGCTGGTGAAGAAAGTAGTGTTGTGTCATTCAAAGAACGTTTCATTCATTTGACCTAATCTTGTATATCACTCAGGAGGAACGAGTAGTCTGAGTGAGTAATTCGTTCATTTTCATGCATGCGTGAATAGTCTTGGACTCTTACCTTCACTTGTTACACGGCAGCTGCATGGGCTCCGTCAGCACAGGAAACAGTATTGATTAGTTCACGACTCAACTGTGGGTCTCTGGGTTTGAGTCGTTCATTTGTTACTGTGGAGCAGGAATGAACTAATCGTTCACCACTCACATGGGTCCTCCTCAGAGTCTGTCTTCACTCGACAGGCTGAGTTACTGCCAGCGCGGGAGAATGTCAATTCATCTAGTGTGTCAAGTTTATTACTTCAATATATTCCCAGTAACTCTGATGTTAATATATAGATTTTACTCATGGATAGGGACGTTAGGCTGCTGTATGAATGAGCACTTTAGAGATGTAAAGATATTAATTATAATTATATACATATATATGGCTGGTCTGGTAGTATACTCAGGAAAGATTGTGAAAATGGACGGATTTAGCCGGAGTAGTGGCTTAATTGAATATTGACAACATGTATCTGTAGTTTTTCCATGGTTTGAACTTGGTTGTGGCCCCATGGGGCTTTATAGAACCATGATAGAGAAAGATCAAGAGGTGAATTTATGCATCATACTTTGACAATTAAAGCAAGCCAGGCAGCCTTTTGTGTCTGAGAAATACGCTGTTTTTTAATCGCCCACTAGAGGGCTGCAGCGCCACAATAACCAGCCTAGTAAAAATGAATGAAATGACACAAAAAAGATTAGTTCATTTTAATGAACGAGATTTGATGACTCAAGTCAAAAGAGTGACTTTTCCCATCACTAGAAGAAAGCTCAGAAATGGCTGTATTTCTTGAAGAAGCTTAAGAAGGCCATGCCAAGTTCTTGTCAGTTTTTACAGAGGAGCAACAGAAAGCATCCTGACTGGAAACATCACTAACATGGGACGTGCACGGCCCAGGACCGGAGGGCTCTGCAGCGGGTGATTAAAACTGCTCAGAAGATCATTGGTACCCATCTCCCGAGCATCAGTGATATCGGTGAGGTGAGGTGCCTACGTAGAGCCCAAAGTATACAGTACCCACCCTGCCACAGCCTGTTCACCCTGCTGCCTTCTGGGAAGAGATCTAGAACTTTCTGCTGCCACACCACCAGACTGCAGAGCAGCTTTTTCCACCAAGCTATCCGACTCTTAAACTCTAATTCATCCTCAGCACTGCTCCACTGATTATAGTTTATTTCTGTTACCATTTTTCATAATTGATATTGATGTATATTGTCTACTATGTAGCAGAAGGGAGTTACAAAACTCAGTTTCATTCTATAACTTGTTATATTGTGACAATAAATCTACCAACCTAACACTAAACTATGATATACAAAGTATATGAAAGTACAAAGTCATTATATTATATCATTATTATATCATTATACAACACAAGGTTGTATAACGAAAAGAAAGTTTGTGGTCCCTTCATGCTACACACATAACTTAACAGATAATTATTAAAAATATGTTAACATCACCATGACATCACCATGTTTTTTTTCTCCTACTTGTCCTATTTTCTTTGTCCAAATATGAAAGAAAAACACACTCTAACAGTATTGTAACTGGGTGGTAAATCCATTCAGATGGAATTTTCTACTTACGTTTGTACGTTCTCAGAGTTGTTTGAATGTTAATGCACGTGTTCTCTGTTGTTCTTTGAGTGTAACATTCAATTCAGTTTAATTTAGTTTAATATTAATATTAATTTAGTTCAATTCAATTCAATCAACTTTATTAATCCCACTAGGGGCATTTCCATTACCATTATCTGCTTCACATTTTTTACAATGTTAAGCGGATAATGGCAATACAGGGTATGCGTTGATGTCACTTCCCTTGTGGAAAACGCTGGACTGAGTGGCAAAACATCTGTTACCATGGTTGCGTTTAGCAAACCCTGAGTAAAATAAGTGATTATTTGCTCAAATTAAAGGCAGTCGGACTTGACAGTGATCCTTACTGCTTTCCAAAGAACCAGTGGTCCAGCTCTTTCCCAATTTAGATGTCTTACTTCTGTTTCAGCTGATTTAAGATGCTTGTCTTTCTGCCACTCAACTGCGTTCTGTGATGTTACGCACATACCTTCTATGGGCCCGTCACAGCCTCACTTGCTATGCAGATTATAGCAGCATTGAGTGATATTATTCTTTCTCCACAAAGTGCGTCTTTATGTGCGAATGACCTAGAGATTTGCTGAGTGGATGGTGTTGTGACCCTGTAAAGTAGTAGGTAAATACACACACGAGCTGTTCTCTAAAAGGACTCACACACACACTCTGTTAAAATGAACTGTTCAAATGTGGTCAACAAGAAAATTTAAAGCTACAAGAACCTTTGGCATTTTATTCCATGGGCTACATTAGTATTCTTAGTGGCACTATCAAATACATATTGTTTTTGAATTGGAACTGCATTAAGCTTCTCAAAGTGAGGAGACATTTAAAAAACATTAGTAGACTGACACTCTGTTTATGAAAAGTGAAGCAGATACAGACAGGTTTTAAATAGTGCTCTCACACCCCGATAGTTGCCTCTCGGCACAGTTTGGCATTTTGGTTAAGCCTATTTTTTTCATTAGCAGAAGATATGTGTAATATATATCTGCACAGAGAAGGAGGCACATTTCTTTAGATTTTATGAAGAGCATGAAGACATTCATGTGGAATTGAGGAACCTGCAGAGAATGGAAATACTGTGACAAAACAGTGGGACCTCATCTGTGCAGCTTGCAGCTCTTCAGGTGACCTATGTTACTGATGCAAGTATTTAAATACTCCAGTAGAGATGGGAAAAACAGGACTTTATCAGTGTACTGAATCTGAATACTGAATTGGAATGATTAAAAAGATTTGTTCTAAAGATTTAAAGACTAGATAATTAGGTTCCAACTGTGTGGAACATTCAGTTCAGCTCGCTAATTAGTTTCAATTTCAGTATGTAAGGGAATTTACAGTAGCACGACGCAAGTTCAACAAAGAGACGTAAAATAATAATAATGGTATTAGTAATAATACAAATATCAATACAAATAATAATTGTAATAATAATTAAAGCTGCAAGCAGCATTGGGCAGGCCTTCGCAACGTGACGTGCGTTGGGCCGTGTCGCGGCTGCGGGTGCAGTGGACACCTGCCTGTGTACCAGTACATGAAGTCTGGACCGCACTGTGAAAATGTCATGTGATTATTTTTGTCACAAATGGCTTACATCCTGTTGCCAGTTGGTGGCGCTACGAAATTGAATTAATTTTGGCATGTAGATGTGTTCAGGGCGGGACTCTAATCTGGACTGTAAAGATCGGTACAGATCTGAGCATTTACACAACAGTTATAACAACTTCCTGTTTCATGGCAAATCATCGCTTTTCCACGCCAGGGCATACCCTTCAACGAAAACTTACACATACCACAATTTTTCATTGTCAACAGTAAAAACTTGAAGTTGATCAGATAATATCTGTAGGAAGAGTTTGTTAAAGTATGAAGACTGTAAACTGGGCTGAAGCTCCACTTTCAAAGGAAATTGGCGGACTTCCTGTTAGGTTTAGCGTATAGCCCCAAGAGACTTTTTTGTGCGTCTTGGGATGACATGCAACAAAAGTTTTGTGCATTTAGGTGAAACAGTACGGGGGCTGCTTCATTGAAGTTTCACTTCCTGGCAGTGAGTTTGAGTAAAAATTGGCCTGTAGATGTGTTCAGGGCGTGGCACTTATCAAACGTAACATTTGGTACAGATATGAGCATGTACAGTGAAGTTAGAACAACTTCCTGTTTGATGGCGAAGCTTTGAACTTCGACACCATGCCACGGACAAGCTGTTATGCGAATACTAATCACAAGCATCACAACAAAGCATCATCAGTGTCTTAATGATTGTCTAAGATTCTTGTGAAGTGTATGTGGCCAACCTGCTAGGAGTAGTTCATCGCATAAAAGCAGTCACTTTCTGTTGCCAGTGGGTGGCGCTATGACTATAAGCGAACATCAGCATGTACATGTCTTCAGGGTGGGACTCTTATCAAACGTGTAAAATGTTTAGTCAAGTAACATCAACTTCCTGTGTCATGGCAAAGCGTGGAACTTCACCACTACGCCACGGACACGCTGTTAACCGAAAGCTTTACAACATGGCAGCATCATTGGTGGTGCTATGTCTTTGAGTGAATTCAGTTGCTTTTTAAAAGAATCAACAGAATTCACACAACGTAGAAAGGGAGGCAATGCATTCCACAGCCTAGGTGCCACTGCTTGGAATGATCAAATGATGATAGCACAACTTTTCACCGTCAATGTCTTTACATTGCACAGCCAAAATATGAAATAATTCTGATTAATTCCCTAGGAGGAGTTTGTTAAAGTATGTAACCTGTCCATCGTCAAAAATGGCAGTTCAATTCAAAATGGCCAACTTCCTGTTGGGCTTAGAGCATCACTCCCAAAGGCTTTTTTGTAGGTTTGGATATGACACATCTGCCCCAAAAAGTTCGTCCAATTCTGTGAAACGTGGCTCGGGGGCTACTCTAGGGGGCCTAGCAAGCCATTTTGCCACGCCCATGCACGAAACCATATGACACGTAAATTTCCCTACCCTTGAATTTTGTGCCAAGTTTGGTGGGTTTTTGAGCATTAGGCTACCAAAAAATGTGATTACTTTGCAGAAAAATAATTCCTTCAGTTTTAATAGAGACCCTGTAAAAGGCAAAAAAATTGACTGAAATTGCACATTTAAATCAAAATGGCTGACTTCCTGTTTGGGTTTTGGGTATGACTCCTGGAGGCTTCTTTTGTGTGTATTGGGATGATGTGCCACAAAAGTTTTGTGCGAGGGGGCTGCATTGTTGAAGGCTCACTTCCTGCTGGCAGCAGGTGGCGCTGTGAGTATGAATGAATTCTGGTCTTTAGATGTGTTCAGGGCGTGACCCATATCAAACATGTGATATTTGGTACAGATGTGATAATGTACAGTCAAGTTCTAACTTCATGTTTCATAACAGCATTAAATTTGACAGTTCCTGTTGCCAGGGGTGGTGTTATGACTATGAGTGAATGTTGGCATATGAATGTGTTCAGGGTGGGACACTAATCCTCCATGTACATTTTTTTTTTTACAGATGTGAGCATGTACACTGAAGTTATAACACGTTCCTGTTTTCATGGCGATCGTCAATTTTCAACACCATGAAACTCACTGATAGTGCCTTTAGATTGGACAGCCCAAATTTTAAATCGATCCGATTAATTCCCAGGAGGACGTATGTAAGTAGAAGTACTTAACCTGTGTCTCGTCAAAAATGGCTGTTAAAATAAAAATGGCCGGCTTCCTGTTGGGTTTAAGACAACGCTGCTAGAGGCTTTTTTGTAGGGCTGGACATGATACATATGCCACAACATGGCCTGGGGGCTGCTCTGTAGGGGATGCTAGCGAGCCATCTGTGAAAACCATATGACTTAATTTTTGCTAGCCTTGAATTTTGTTTGTTTTTGTGTTTGGCAAAGTTTGGTGAGTTTTTGAGCATGTTACGTCCGCCCAATATGCGCTTACCTTGCAGAAATATAATTCCTTCAGTTTAAAAAAAAAAAAGAATTCACTCAGTTTCAATAGGGTCCTCACATGTTTAATGCTCATGGCCTAACAAAAATCCTTTTGTTTCAATAGGGTCCTCACATGTTTAATGCTCATGGCCTAACAAAAATCCTTTTGTTTCAATAGGGTCCTCACATGTTTAATGCTCATGGCCTAACAAAAATCCTTTTGTTTCAATAGGGTCCTCACATGTTTAATGCTCATGGCCTAACAAAAATCCTTTTGTTTCAATAGGGTCCTCACATGTTTAATGCTCATGGCCTAACAAAAATCCTTTTGTTTCAATAGGGTCCTTACATGTTTAATGCTCATGGCCTAACAAAAATCCTTTTGTTTCAATAGGGTCCTCACATGTTTAATGCTCATGGCCTAACAAAAATCCTTTTGTTTCAATAGGGTCCTCACATGTTTAATGCTCATGGCCTAACAAAAATCCTTTTGTTTCAATAGGGTCCTCACATGTTTAATGCTCATGGCCTAACAAAAATCCTTTTGTTTCAATAGGGTCCTCACATGTTTAATGCTCATGGCCTAACAAAAATCCTTTTGTTTCAATAGGGTCCACGTATGTTTCATGTTCTGGCCCAAATAATAATTCCTTCAGCTTCAATCGAGTCCTCGTCTGTTTCATGCTCGGGCCCTAATAACAACCACAAATTCAGACACCACAGTTGGAGTGCCAGAAAAACCTACTGAAAGAGACAGAAGAAGAAAGGAGTGCTGACATGCTGCGATAAGCGTATTGACTCATTTCTGTTTCCGGTGATTGTGTGTTACTCTGCCTCCTTTAGTGGTAATGGTACGTGTATCAAAACCAACTCTGATCATTGGCAGCTCCATTTTGCGAAAAGTGAAGTTGGCGAAGCCAGCGGCCATAGTTAAGTGCATCCTTGGGGCCAGAGCAAGTGACATCGAGTCTTATTTGAAACTGCTGGCTAAGGATAAACGTAAATACAGTAAGATTGTTATTCACATCGGCGGTAATGACTCCCGGTTACGCCAATCGGAGGTCACTAAGATTAATGTTGAGTCGGTGTGTACATATGCAAAAACAATGTCGGACAACAAATCTGACCAGTGATGACATGTATAGCCGCATGTCGTCATTCCACCGCTGGTTGTCGAGGTGGTGTCCAGCAAACGATGTGGGCTTTGTAGATCATTGGCAGACTTTCTGGGGAAGACCTGGTCTGATCCGGAGAGACGGCATCCATCCCACTTGGGAAGGAGCAGCTCTCATTTCTAGAAATCTGGCCAAGTTTATTAGTGGACCAAATCCATGACAACCCAGAGATGACAACACACTTCTCTGCTCCTCCATTCCAGGAGTTCCTTAGTGAAAATCCTATAGTGACGGTGTCTGCCCCCCGACCAGTGAAATTATTTAAATCAAAGGTAAACAGAAGAGGAGCTGTGCATAAAAACCTCGTAAAAATTAAAACCACAAGTGCAATAGTGCAAAAGAATATGAGAATTAAATGTGGACTCAAACACTTACTTAAACATCAGATCTTTCTCCTCTAAAGGTGTACTAGTAAATTAATTAATATCAGATTATAATATTGATTTATGGCTGTTATGACCTGGAGTCATATTGGTTTGGAAGTGAGTCTCAATGATGTGTATTTCTGCCTGCTGTTATCTGCCTGCTGTTACCCTCCCTACCTTTGGAAGGAGCTGTTTTGTTGTGGACAGCGGATTGGGCTGGAGGATTTGCTGTATACAGGAACCTGTGTGGAGGCCGCACGCCCTCTCCTCCCTTTCCCCTACCTCCTCAGCTGGAAAACCTCCTGGTGTATTGTAGCCTACCCTCTGTTGTAGTTCACCTATGTGCTGGATGTTAGCGGCGTAATGTTGGAAAACAGTAGGGGAGAGCTGCCATTTATTTTGAATATTATTTTCTCCTGTTTTCTGGCCAGGGAGTCAGGTTAAGTATTTGTTGTTTTCTTTTGTATTTTACTTTGTTGTTAGGATTAATTATTGGAATGGGAAAAGGTGGTTTTGTTTGTTATTTTGGCCTAGCTCTCCCTGACATCTTGGTTTTCTATACCATCTGTGAATAGATCTATGCCATTTACTGACAGAATATCCCGTAGCACTTTGATGATTGATGGGGAGTGAGGAAAAGAGAGGAGACATCATGTTGCGCTCAGGTTTCCCCTAGGCCGGGCGTAACAATGGCGTACAACCAAAAAATATTCAGACTTATAAAACCGTGCAAGTTGCTGGTCGACATGCATAAAGTCAGTGACTTATGTTTAGGTACTAACATTTCTGATAGTTGTGGTAAGGGTAGGGGCTTCGGAGGGCTGTCAACACCTTTATCACGAACATAGCTAGCACATTTTCCCATTTAAGTTTTGTAGATCACAACCTTTGCTTGGGAAGTGGCGTACGCACATTTCCAGCCCTGCTTTGTACGTACGCACCGTTTATAAATGAGACCCCTGGTCCATACTCTGAATTCTTATCTGAGTTTTTGTCAACTTTAGTCCTTAAAACGGATAAAGTTAAATAAAGTATAAATAAATAAAGTATAAAGTTATTGTATGTGGACATTGAGAGTGATAGCCTTAGTACTGTGTTTATCTCTCTATTAGGTTCAATCGGCTTCTCTCAAAGTGTTCATAAACTGACTCTCTGTTTGCATGCAAATACAACCACACCCTCGACTTCTTCTGGTGCATGGTATTGAAATTCTCACAGACTCCCTTTTTATCTGACCACTGTTTGATAACTTTTGAGTTTGTACTGCTGAACTACACGCCATTAGGCAAACATTTCTATGCAAGACGTCTGTCTGATAGTGCTGTAGCTAAATTTAAGGATGCGATTCCATCAGCTCTAAATTCATTATCAAGTCACAAAGTAACGGAGGACTTCTATGCTAGTTTCAGTCCCTCCCAAATCGATCATCTTGTTGATAGTGCTGCAGGCTCGCAGCGAATGACACTCGACTCTGTAGCCCCTCTAAAATAGAAAATAATAAAACAAAGACGGTTAGCTCCATGGTATAACACTGAAACCTACAAATTAAAGCAAATATTGTGGAAACTTGAGAGGAATTGGCGTTCCACCAAACTGGAAAATTCGTTTAATTTGGCAAGATAGTCTTAAAACTTATAGGAAGGCCCTCCGTAATGCCAGAGCAGCGTACTACTCGTCATTAATAGAGGAAAATAGGAACAACCCCAGGTTTCTTTTCAGCACTGTAGCCAGGCTGACAGAGAGTCACAGCTCTATTGAGCCAAGTATTCCCATAGCTCTCAGTAGTTACGACTTCATGAGCTTCTTTAATGATAAAATTCTAACTATTAGAAACAAAATTCACTAAGACCTGCCCTCAACTGGCACTGACATCTCTAAACTCAGGAACCTTAGAAACAGCTCTAAAACCAGATATATGTTTAAACTGCTTTGATTCCCTCAACCTTTACCAAATAACTTCAATAATTTCTTCATCTAAACCATCAACCTGCCTCTTAGACCCCATCCCGACTAGGCTGCTTAAAGAAGTTTTACCCTTAGTCAGCACTTCTCTACTAGATATGATCAATCTATCTTTATCAACAGGCTATGTACCACAGTACTTTAAAGTAGCTGTAATTAAACCTCTTCTGAAACACCCAAACTTGATCTGGATGTTTTAGCCAACTATAGACCTATATCTAACCTTCCATTTCTCTCTAAGATCCTGGAGAAAGCAGTTGCTAAACAGCTGTGTGACTTTCTACATAGCAATAGTTTATTTTAGGATTTTCAGTCAGGATTTAGAGTTCATCATAGCACAGAGACAGCACTGGTGAAAATCACTGACCTCCTAATTGCATCAGACAAAGGACTTGTCTCTGTACTGGTTTTATTAGATCTTAGTGCTGCATTTGATACCATTGACCATCAGATCCTATTGCAGAGACTGGAACATTTCATTGGCATTAAAGGAACCGCTCTAAGGTGATTTAAGTCCTATGCATGCCAAAGTTAGACGTGGCGTTCCACAATCTGTGCTCGTACCAATCCTCTTCACTTTATATATGCTTCCTCTAGGCAATAATATCAGGAAACACTCCATAAACTTTCATTGTTATGCAGATGATACTCAATTATATCTATCGATCAAGCCAGATGAAACTAATCAGTTAGCCAAACTTCAAATGTTCCTTCAGGATGTTACCTGGATGACCTGTAATTTTCTAATGTTAAACTCAGATAAAACTGAAGTCATTTTACTTGTGCCCAAGCACCTCCCTGACACATTATCTAAAGGTATAGTTACTCGAATCTTGGAGTTATCTTTGATCAGGACATGTCTCACATTAAAGAGGTGGTATTATGGTTTATGGCTTTTTCCCTCTCCTTTATTGAGTTATATATCTTTTTTGTGCATGTACTAGGTTTGCAAAGTGAAAAAGCCCGAAAGTCCACCCAAAAGGGAGTTCCCATCTCCCACAGGAAACACTGCTCTGAACTGCCTGAAAACAGCTCGTTTCTAGTCCAGCCTTTACTTCCCTTTCTTGTAACATCACAAGTAAATACGTGTCATAATGCTCACTGAGCGGCTAGTCCGCCCTCAAAAACACCAGTGAAAAAAAAAAAAAAGTGAAAAATACTGAGCTGCAGCACACAGCTCTCCTCTCCCTTCCAAATACTAGCTACCCTCCAGGCAGTCAATGGACATAAAGTTGTTACTGTGATGTAGAGACAGAGCTCAGTTAAAACTTTATGGATGAAAGATACTTTTGTTACATATTTATAATTAAAAATATAAAATATAAATATTACCGGCCTTTCACTGACCTGCCCTTCTGATTGGCTAGTAGTCCTTAACTAGGAACTCCCAACAAAGATCATTTAGAGACAAGATGTATCACTCCATTGCTAAAACGAAGCCTTCAACACAGGGTGAAAAGAGGAGCTGCAGCAATGTGCTGTATGACAAAAAATATGGTGTTTTTTGAAAATTAAACCATGTAAACCTGTTCTGGTACAACCCCTGAATAGGATTTGGAACCTGAAAATGAGCATAATAACACCTCTTTAAGCAAATTTCAAGGACCGCCTTTTTTCACCTACGTAATATTGCAAAAATGAGGAACATCCTGCATCCAACTAGTCCATGCATTTGATACTTCTAGGCTGGATTACTGCAATTCCTTATTATCAGGCTGCTTAAAAAAGTCCTTTAAGGCTCTTCAGCTGATCCAGAATGCTGCAGCACGTGTTCTGACAGGAACCAGGAAAAGAGATCACATTTCTCCTGTCTTAGCTTCTCTGCATTGCCTTCCTGTAAAATCCAGAATAGAATTTAAAATACTTCTTCTTACCTACGAAGCTCTTAATGGTCAGGCACCATCTTATCTTAAAGAGCTCATAGTACCTTACTACCCCACCAGAGCACTGCGCTCCCAGAATGCAGGGTTACTTGTGGTTCCTAGAGTCTCCAAAAGTAGACTAGGAGCCAGAGCGTTCAGCTATCAAGCTCCTCTCCTGTGGAACCAGGTTCCAGTTTGGGTTCAGGAGGCAGACACCATGTCCACATTTAAGAGTAGGCTTAAGACTTTCCTCTTTGATAAAGCTTAAAGTTACTTAAAGTCTGCTTTCTGTCCCTCTGTATGCAACCTCATCCCATTATTGAATGTTACTAACTCGACTTCTCCCCTTTCCAGTAGTCTTGTGCTTTCTCGTCCCTCTCCTCTCTCCTCCTATCAATTCCTGCAGGTGTTTGTGGCTCTGGAGCTGTGGAGTCTGGATCTGTGTTCCTGCTCGACATTATTATCATTAACATTACGATTATTATCATTAACACTACTATAAATATCTGTACCATTATTCATTCAGTCTGTACCAACATTACCTTTATTGTCGGTACCTCTGTGTGTATATTGTGTACGCTGCCCCCCCATCCTTCTCTCCCTCTTTATGGCTATCTCTCTCTTCTCTCTTGCCCACTCTCTCTCTCTGTCCCCCCCTCCCCACAGAGTACGTACAATACAGATTACGGTCTAGACCTGCCCTTTTATGAAAAGCACTATAAGATAACTGTTGTTGTGATTTGGCTGTTTATAAAATGTAATTAAATTGAATACAGATAATTATAGTCGTCAACTCGTTGGAGGAAGACGGCAGAAAGGGCTGGGCATGTTAACGCGTTATTAGCGTGTTAAAGCATTAACTAATTAATTAATGCAGACAATTATTTTATCTCACGTTAATGCAGTTTTTATTATTATTATTATTATTATCATTATTTTGAAAGTCAGTTGCTCACTTGCTCTGAATACACATACAGTCAAACCATGGGTCACAGGGGGGGCAGGATGGTGATCAGCCTGCAGATCTCCCTCCCAAACAAGCAGTGGAGGCCTCGGCAGACTACTTGGATGCAGCGTTTGGGAGAAGTAAGACAAGCGCTCCGCGAGTAAATGACGGGCACTCTGTGGATAGTAACTATGGCAATGGCTACAGTGCGCTACACCGGTGTAGCCAATTTAACTTAAATTAAAATTATAGACTACATAACTTTACCTGATAATCCCATCATCTAGTTTTGTGGGGATGCTCTGCCATGTGAATTCCCTCTTGTTGATGTCCTGATAACTATTTAGTAAACAGTAATAGATTCTGAAAACTCACACTACAAGTAGAGTAGATCAGTCTCTCTTCCAATCATTTGGGCTGCATGTCGTGCAAAAAAAGTTCCAGATAATTAACCTTCGGCAGCGGGCGGGTGTGCGCGTGAGGAGAGCACAGCCGCGACAGTTTCACGGGAACACACCCGCTCGACCACTTCACTTCACTCTAACATGGACACTTGCTACTGAACATAGACTGACTATGCTACTCCCTGTTAAACGAAACACGGTTTTGCTAATACCTGCTCAGAAGGTGCCTGTTATGATGTTATGATCATGGCTCTGGATTCTGACAGTAACTTGTTTTAACAAGCCAGATAAAAGGTAATGCCCTGGCAGTGGCAAATAGTTTTGGTTTTAGATTTGATTTGATTAAATTTATGTTTAGGTTTTAGATTTACAATAAATATGTTATTGCTGCTGTGTAAAAGGAATACTGCTGGTAAAAAGAACCTTATTTGTTTAAAGTGTTTGCAAACCACGTTATTGCACTTTTGTGTATATAGTAGTATATTTAAATTAAAAGTGGCAATACATTACTTTACAATTCATTATTCAATTTTGCGAGTAACAATACGATTAATCGCAGAAAATCATGCAATTAATCGCGATAAAAATTTTTAATTGTTGCCCAGGACTATATAAAACTAACCCTCGGTCTGTGTGGCTTTAAAAAATCAACAAATGACTTGAGCTGTCATCATTGATTGACAGGTGTTTCTCTTGATTCTTGTGTTGATGAACTTGATGAACTACCAGTCAGGTCTATTACCCAGGTCACCCCAGGCCACCCCCATTGCTATCGAAGCATCGAATCTTCAACTATTAGGGGTCACCCCTACATAAAGGATCTGAATACTTTTTCCACCAAGTCTTCAGTGGATGGGTGAAATGTGTGCAAGCAGCATATCTAAAATACTGTTAATTATGGTGTTTTTTTGGAAGGACAGAATGACAGACAAGCTGAGAGAGACCCGAGCCACTGACTACTCAGATCCAAGAGCTGATTATCAGCCATCACTGTGTGTTTGTGTGTGTGAGGATGTAGCATTGGCATTGCTCTGAAGTTTTGCTGATCAACTGACCCCCTTTCTCTCTCTCTGCCTGCACCGGGGGTGTACAGCTCGCTGAAGCAGCGGGTTCAGAAATGAAAACAACAAAAACACTGATGACTTTTATGGATTTTTTTTTAGATAATGCCTTTGATGCAGGATGTGGTCTGCTTGGTTCAGTGTGCCAAAAAAAAGAGGGAGATGAAAAGCTGCAGATGAGTAGGAAAAGGAGGAGGAGGGGAAAGCAAAGAGAGTGAGAGAGTTCATCCTTGAGACAGGGGACTATATTTTAGAAAGGCAACGGAGAGGAACTTAGATGGAAAGATAGACGAGAAGGGAAGGAGGGAGGGAGGAGGGGGAGGGTTTGTGGGTGAGGATATTGAGTTGGGAATGCAGTGTTTCCTCCTGCCATGTCTGTCTTGTTGTTGTGTTCCCAGTAGAGGAGTTTATCTGAAGTATCTGGGATCTAAGTGAATTACTGTAGCCTATCTCCACGCAGCAGATAAGCTTTCAGGACAAACAGATCTGCATCAAGGTCTCGGGGCATTTTTATTGACCATCTGAAGGTCCCCACGGAGTTAATATAGAGGTTGGATTAACGTGGACCTGTGTCTGTCATTTAATTCCTGCTCTTTACAGGTTGTTACTCTGCTTCACGTTTACATCAACACTTTTTTATTGGCATGAGCGAGCACACACACCTACACACACACACACACACACACACACACACACACACACAGACAAGCATTGTGTGTTGGCCTTGTAATTTCCCATAAGAGCTGGGGGAGTGTTGGGTAGTTCATGAGTGGATGTGGCATCTTTGTGTGGATGGTCCTGTGAATGTGTGTCTGACCTTTGGATTAGACTCTTTTTAGTGGCCTTAGTGCCTCACAAAGCTGTGGGGCTGAAACATATAGCTGCTCTGCAAAGTGATACAAATGGGTTTGACAGCGTCGTCCGTTTACTTAACAGTTGGTGTTAAAGTGGTGATCTTCCTTTCAGAGCCTTTTAAATAATCTTTAGTGTGAAGCTGTCTTAGCTGTGGTGTTTTTGTAGCACACTGGTCAGAGATCACATGATATCTGCTCTGTGGTTGGTTTTATTTAATTTACACATTCAGTTTGCTTTTTCTGTCTCTCAAGATTTGAACAACTTACCACAACACATAAGGAACTGTGCCAACTACCTCTCCTTTTCCACAAGATTAAGAGATTGGTTTATTAGAAATCAAACCTGTGAACACTAGAACAGTGAGGTGTCTTTGTGTTGCTTGTTGTCTCATTGTTATTATTATGCTTGGTGTAAGAGCTACCCCCTTTGGCTCAGGGGGTAGCTAAGGTGGGTGGCGATGGTGCAGTGGATAAGACACATGGTGTGAGGGAGTAAGGTGTGATATCCACCAATGTGTCCCTGAGCAAGACACGTATCCTTTTAGGCTAACTGGCATATTTTAGAAATGTTATCAATATGCAATGTCCCTGTCAAATAAGTAAAAAAGGCAAATTTATTGTTTGGTTCAGCGGCTCATGTCTTTCATCAAATTGGTTGAACAGTTCTGTTGCTTACCTGCACTATGACACTATTAGGAACCTCCTTTTCTCCTGCCCTGTGACCATTTGAATGTTTTATCTTCATGACCCATCTCAGAGGTGGTGAGTGGATACATGGTTTAATGTATTTTAATGCAGTAGGGTTGAGCCTGGCTAATTGTTTCGCTCCCTTTTCCAGGTTCCTACATACTTTGCTCTAGTTTAATAATCAGTATAGTTTTCCCTTGTTCAGCCAACTGTATTACTTGGTTGGTTTATTAACTTGTTTCTTTTGTGTTTATATTTTGAGCAGGGTGCCATCTTGTTGGGAGGCTAGGCACCTGTGGCAAGGTGCACTATATAGACTGCACCTTTATGCTATGAATAATGTGGTGAGGTTTGTAGTGCTGCACTTGTGGTGGGTAGCGGTAGCACTCCTCAGTGTAGTCTGCCGCCAAGTGACCTCTGCTTAGTTTTGGTTAATTATTTGGGGGCATTATTTGGCATCACCTTCTTCCCCTCACACTCCTCCTTTCTCCTGCTCGGTGTGTCAGATGTTCAGTTACTCCTCTGCCTCCTTTAGCGGTAATGGTACGTGTAATAAGTGTAGTTTATTTGTAGACATGGAGGCGAGGCTCAGTGATTTTGAAGTCCGGCTCCGCACCTTGGTAGATCAGTCTTTAGCTACTGTAGCTAGCCAGTCCCCGGTAGTCGGTGCGGAACGGCCTGAGTTAGCCTCTGGTAGCCGTCCCCCGGGATTTCCTGAGCAGCCAGGAAAGGGGGGGGCTGGGTGACTGTCCAAACGAATAGTCGTAAGCATTCAAAGTCCACGGGGCATCATCAACCTGTTCACGTTTCTAACAGATTTTCCCCACTCAGCGACACACCCGCTGAGAAACCAACTCTGATCATTGGCAGCTCCATTTTGAGAAACGTGAAGTTAGCGAAGCCAGCGGCCATAGTTAAGTGCATCTCTGGGGCCAGAGTGGGCGACATTGAGTCTTATTTGAAACTGCTGGCTAAGGATAAACGTAAATACAGTAAGATTGTTATTCACGTCGGCGGTAATGACTCCCGGTTACGCCAATCGGAGGTCACTAAGATTAATGTTGAGTCGGTGTGTACATATGCAAAAACAATGTCGGACACCGTAGTTTTCTCTG
>NC_060168.1:5579464-5586669 GCF_021292245.1 Micropterus dolomieu | reverse complement strand
GGTTCAGGAGGCAGACACCATCTCCACATTTAAGAGTAGGCCTAAAGACTTTCCTCTTTGATAAAGCTTATAGTTAGGGCTGGCTCAGGTGAGTCCTGAACCATCCCTTAGTTATGCTGCTATAGGCCTAGACTGCCGGGGGATTTCCTATGATGCACTGAGCTCCTCTCTCCTCTACTTTTTCTCCCTCTGTATGCAACCTCATCCCATTATTGCATGTTACTAACACAACTTCTCCCCTTTCTGGTAGTCTTGTGCTTTCTCGTCCCTCTCCTCTCTCCTCCTATCACTTCCTGCAGGTGTTTGTGGCTCTGGAGCTGTGGAGTCTGGATCTGTGGCTGCGGGTCACCTGCTGCCCCCGTGTTCCTGCTCGACACCCTCTGCTACAACAACTATTGTTACTAGTCCTATTATTATTATTGATATTATAATAATAATAATAAAATTAACACTAGGACTGTTACCATTAACACTACTATAAATATTTGTACCATTTTTTCATTTAGTCTATAGCAACATCACCTTTACTGTCTGTACCTCTGTGTGTATATTGTGTAGGCTGCCTCCCTCCCCTCCCTCTCTCCTTCCATCCCTCTCTTTTTCTGTCTGTTCCTCTCCTGCCCTCTCTCTCTCTCTCTCTCTCCATCTCTCTCCTTCACCCCAACCGGTCGAGGCAGATGGCCACCTACCCTGAGCCATGGTTCTGCTCGAGGTTTCTGCCTCTTAAAAGGAAGTTTTTCCTTGCCTCTGTCTCCTAGTGCTTGCTCTTGGTGGGAACTGTTGAGCTTCTGTAAATACCATCATAGAGTATGGTCTAGACCTACTCTTTTATGAAAAGCGCTGTGAGATAACTGTTGTTGTGATTTGGCGCTATATAAATAAAATTCAATTCAATTCAATTGAGCACCACTAATGCCCCGAGAACTGGCTCCGGTGGAACAAAGGCTAACGAAGTGGCTCATGCTAGCCAAGTTAACCTGAAGAAACCGCAGCCTCATGACGAGCCCGGCACTGATGAACCGGACGCTAGCACCATCCTGGTAATGTAGCCAAAGTTTGCTAAACTCACCGCATTAATCCTGGAGAAATCAGATGCCCACGACAAGCTGGAGGCTATCTGGGTGACAAGTGCTACAGACAGCAAACTAGCTGAAATTATAAACCGCATTTCTCAAGTCGAGAGCTGTTTGGGCTTCCTCGGGGAGGCTGAGAGACTGAAGGCGAACCCTCCAGCCACAGTTACAGAGGTGGAAGCCCTCTGCCAAAAGCTGGACGACATCGAGAATAGGGAGCGAAGGAATAATTTACGGTTACGGTTCATCGTGTATCCTGAGGGCAGCGAGGACGGAGACACTAGGTCATTCCTCATCAAAATTTTACCGGAGATCCTGAACCTCGCCTTCCCCGGAGGACTGGAAATCAACAGAGCACACAGGATTGGAGGATTGCGCAGGAGCTCGAGTCCAGAACATCCCTCGCCAGCAAGACCCATCATCGCCAGATTTCTCTGATTCCAGGACCGAAACCGCATAAAGTTCGATAAAGTAAACGAGTGTAAGAAGTTGCTCCATGAAAAACGCACAAGATTTTCTCTGGACTACTTGGCAGTGCTCACCGTGAGATCGCCGCATGGCCCCCGCCGATTTGATGACCATAAAAAAAAGCCCTGGCTTATATTCATTCCCTTCGATAACTTGTTGTTACAGTGTTTTGGGGTAATGGTATTTATCTTCCATTGGCCCTGGAGTGTATGAGGGTAAAGATGGAAGTACAAAATGTTCCGTTTTTGATGGTCAAACAGCCCTCTCTTTTTCTTCTTTGTCTGAGCATAAGAGGGTACAGGTTTACAGGCTTTATGGACTAATGGCGGGTCATCTGATCAAGAGAAGACTCACCTGGAGATTAGTAAAATCGCTATATTGTGTAAGGCATCACCGCTGCCATTTTCATGGTGTAAAGTGAGACTTTATTGGTGAGGCAGGCCAGGCCTTGTCCATACAATGTTCGCCCATTGCATATGGGCGTCTTGGGTCACACAATCGGCTATTTTCTTTATGCAGATTTCTGTTTAATGTGTAACTCATTGTTTACATTTCAAATATCTTCCTCTTTGTTACTATAATGTAAATGGTTACGCTCGTGTTGGGCAGGTAGGAGGTTCGGTGGTCATCACTGCCTGATTCTGGGCAGGACAACAGGTGCGAGATGGGTGGGGCACGGTCATAGCGGCTTTAAGTTAGAGATTCATGGACCAAACTGAGATTAGTGTTTGCGTCTGGCTTCACAGATGCATTTGCGTTACTTTTGTTATATATATGTTTAGCCCACCTGGGCTGCTGTCAGAGGTATTGGAGCAAGTCTGTGCTGTAAAGGATGTCAGAGTGCAGGAGGCTTTCCATTTGACCTGCCTGCTCCAATCACTGGATGTCCCTCACCTTTCGACTGCCTCTTTGTCAGAAGATGATGTTTCTGTCCTCTGTGACTAGTATTCTGCTCCAATATAGCATGCAGCATCTCTGGCTGATCACCTGGACATGTCTCTCCTGTCCCAGGCTGACCTCCTGTCCCACCAGAAATTGGACCCTGCTGTCTCAAGAGTTGCCTATTATGCTGAGCGGAAGCACAGGCCCTCCAGACGTGTACATTGCAATGAGAATCAGCAAGCGCTGAGGATTCTGAAACAATGAGACAAACTCACATTTCTGGATGGCATCCTCTAGAGTTATCCATAGGATCCATTGGCCAAACACAAAAGATTCCAGTTTGTTGTGCTTGAATCCCAGAAGTCAGTAGTCCTGTCTGGCATTCATGACCATGGTAGTCATCAAGGTCAACACACTCTCCCTGGCTTGTCAACGATTCTTCTGGTATGACATGGAGAAAGAAGTGCGCAACCATGTAAGAAACTGCCTCAAAGACTCCAGAGCCAGCTGCAAGAGCCCCTTTGGAGAACATTAAGACCAGTGCTAGAGCTTGTGTGCATTGATTTCTGGACAGCACAGGCCAGCGGCAACAAATCTGTGGATGTCCTTGTGATCAATGATCACTTTACAAAGTTGGCACATGCTTTCCGATGCCAAGTTCAGACTGCCAAAAGGGTAGTGAAAAAGCTTTGGGATGGATTCTTCTGTGTCTATGGCTTCCCCCAGCGCATACACTCTGATCAGGGAGTGAATTTTGAGAGCGAGCTGATTATTGAGCTTCTGGAGTTAAGTGGTGTTTGCAAATCTCGCACCATCCTATGGGGAATGTGACCACAGAGAGATTTAACCGCACCCTTGATATGATGAGATCTCTGCCTCCAAGATCAAAACAGAGATGGCCTCAGATGAATCATTCAATGACCTTTGTGTACAATTGTACTGTCCATGAGACTACAGGTTTCGCACCATTCTATCTCATGTTTGGGCGAGTTCCCAGATTGCCAACTGACCTCATGTTTCAGAACATTCTTTGTGATGACACCGTTTGTGACTACAACACCTATGTCAAGTCACAAGTGGATGATCTGCACTCTGCCATGCTACTGGCCAGGGAAAACAGCACAGCAGAGCAGAAACAGCAGTCTGATCGGTACAATAAAAAGGCTAAAGGTCCACCTCTTTCACTGGGTGAGCAGGTGTTGGTGGCAAACAAAGGAATCAGGAGCAAGCGAAAGCTTTCCGACAAATGGGGTCCTGTTGTCTACCTAGTGAAACCTGCTCTTCATAGCTATTGAATCAGGGACAAAGAAGGAAGTGACTGTGTGGTGCATGGCAACTTACTTCTCCAGGTCAACTTTTGCCCTTGGATGTGGCTCTGGATGATGACACCATTCATCCTGCTGTCAGTGTGACCAATAGCTCCTTGATGTCTGGTCCGCCTGAGACTGCAATGTCAACTGTGGATATGGAAGCAGCATCAGTTGGGCCCTCTCTCACTGATTCCTTCCGGTGTCAGTGAGTGTGTCTAAAAACAGTCCGCCGCTGATTCAGGTCCAGACACTGATCTCCTTACCCCATCTGTAGGGTTCTCCCCTGTCCTTGGTGGGCTCGTTGGTGCTGATGTCAACCTAAACTCCTCCACTGAGTCTCACTCCAGCCCTGCCCCATCTGCTGAGCCTGCAGAGTAAAATATGGTTAGGTTAGGTTAACTTTATTGTCCCCAAGGGGTTATTCTGCTTGGGCACAGTGCAGAGTTGCTTCATTTAAAAAAAAATAAACATTCACAAAAGACATCATACATCACAAAACACATCAACAAGAACCTGAGAAGCATCGACATGTTGTACTTCACAAGAGGAAAATATAAACACAGAAGAAAAAGGACTTTGTTGACAACATAGTTCCATGGATGAAAGTGCTAGTGTGGTTGTTACACATTGCTCCATTGAACTGAAGTTTGTGTAAAGTGCATATGGTAAGGTACAAGTATATTTATTGCACGTTACCCTATTGCACCAAGGTTGCAAGCAAAGTGCTGTAGTGCTCACATATTTATTAATTTTTACACTATTTTACATTGTTCAGCAGCTTAATGGAGGCTGGCACAAATAATAATTTTAGGCGATTGGATTTGCATTTTGGTACACGGAGTCTTCTTCCTGATGGCAGGATTTCATATTCAGGGAAGAGGGGATGTTGAGGGTCCAATTTAATTTTCTTAGCCTGTTTCATAACTGCTTGGTCATACAGGCTCTGTACAGGCTCATAGTCTCTCCTTCCTATAATTGTCATGGCTGTTTTGTGCATGTTGGCAAGCTTGCTTTTCAACTTAACTTAAGTTGCTGAACCATGCAGTAATTCCATATCTGATGACACTCTCTAAGATTGCATGGTAAAAAATCATCATGATCTGACTGCTCACACCATACAACCTTAGCCCTATGGGCTGGAGACTTACCACCAGATTTGGTAGAGTAATAAGACCAGTATGTCGCTTGATTGAGTCAATGGTTCAAGTTCAGATGCTCCTTGGTATTGAATAAGTTCACTCTCCTGTGATACAACTCTCTTTATTGCTGGTCTCTTAGCCTTTTTTTTTAAGGTAGCTGGTATCTCAGGTTCACTTGCTTTGTTGTCGTTGGTTTACAGTGATTTGTGTAATTTATTTTCTGTACCCCTACGTTCACTTTCAGGGGACCCCCCTCTATGAATGGGACCTCCCACCCTTGCCTCTTCCCTTTTGTTGTTGTGGTGGCAGTGTCCTGTTTATTTCTCCTTTTTTCTTGTGATTCTGTTTTCCACTCGTGTTTAGGCCTGCCTGTCTGTGTCTCCTCCTCTCCTCCTGCGTGTGCTCTCCCTCTCTCTCTGCTCCTGAGCCCAGCTGACAGTCCGCACCTGCACCTCATCAGCCACCTCCTCTGCCTGCCACACCTGCCAGCAGTCAACTCCATCTCTGCCAGTACTTCAACCCCAGTTCTCCACACAATCTCTGCTTGATCATCGTTGCTCCTAACCTGGTGCCACTTCCTCACTCAAGCCCTTGAGTAACCTGCATTATCTGTTTCCTTGTTCTTTGTTTTCCCTGTTTCTAACCCTGTCTGTCTGCCTTTCCCCAGGTTCACTAATCATCGTCCTCTGTTGACTCAGCTGGGCTCGCCCACCTGCCCTCTCCCCTCGGACTTCCCCCACGGCGTCCTGCCGGCTCTCCGTTGAGTCAGCCTGCCAACACACTCCTCCATCAACCCCCCCCCCCAGTTCTCTAGTGCCTCCTCTCCTCCTCTGTCCCCAGTGCCCCCCCTCGGCTCCCTAGTCACAGCCTCCTCTGCCCTTCTTGCTCCTCGTCCCCCGTGCCTGTGTTCCCCGGCGGCCACCTCTCCCTCATCTCCGCTCCCTTAACCCCTTTTTCCCTCAATAAAATCTGTTTCACCTGAGCGTTGCTTTTGGGTCCTCTTCTGTCCAACACACACAACATTTGTTCTACTTCATGGAAGAGGTAACCTTCTTAGTAGCCACAGAAAATTATGTGTCTTAGCCTACTAGCTTAAACTTGTGTCATTTAACTTTTCTAGGAGCTGAAGTTGTAACATGACAATTGATTGGAGGATTGTGTATTTACATCTATTGTCAAAGAGAGAGAGAATCAACGGAGATCGCCTCCAAAGATATCCTGGTCTGCGCCTACACTTCATAACACAACGCACGCAACACTAGAAACTGCCAGTTAAACTTATATTTGACTTGGTAAAAACTGCGGTTGGAACACACTTCCGTTAACTTACCGGTGTCTGGCTAATTAGCGTAACGAACTAAGCTAACAAGCTATATGCTGACAGTGACACCTGTTAAATATAGTTAACACAAATAAAATACTAGAATTTTACTCACCAACTGAAGTACAGACTCTCTCTCCAATAAACCGCACAGCCTGCCATTATTCGTCCAGTATCTGCATTAAGAAATATCCAAAAGGCACAAACAAGGCAGAGCTGAGAGCTCCATGACTGACTATATTAGCTGAGCTAATGGATGGAGGACAGATGGCTAGCAGTGACAGCGGCAGCAGCCACCGGTCAATCAAAGCGCCCATGCCCCTAATAATGCAGAACTTTAAGGCTTAATATAATTTAAACAGGGGTTGGAGCCAGCCTCAAGATGCCACTCGATGAATTGCAGTTGCCGCTTGGTTTGAACAGAGCAATCAAACAACTGTTTCTGGTTAAACATATAGGATCTTGTGCTTTAAAACAAGTTGTATCTCTCGCTCAGTGCTGAACCAAAAACATTTTGTCCCCATTAGTGTTGGGCAGTAACTGTAATATTTATTTTCCCAGCAACTAGTAGTATACTATACGGATTACTGTTTCCAAAACAGTACTATTGGTTACTAATCCAAGTAAAGCTGCGTTACTGGACGCACCATCCTTGACATGAATGCGCAACTATGTGGTAGGTCAGCGGCACCGGACCTTATTTTGTTTAAGTCAGCTGTTAGCCAAAAAGCTAAAGGAAGAATGGAGAATTCAATTCAATTCAATTCAATTTTATTTATATAGCGCCAAATCACAACAACAGTTATCTCACAGCGCTTTTCATAAAAGAGCAGGTCTAGACCGTACTCTATGATGATATTTACAGAAGCCCAACAGTTCCCACCATGAGCAAGCACTAGGCGACAGAGGCAAGGAAAAACTTCCTTTTAAGAGGCAGAAACCTCGAGCAGAACCATGACTCAGGGTGGGCGGCCATCTGCCTCGACCGGTTGGGGTGAGAGAGAGAGAGAGA
>NC_060168.1:5566632-5579444 GCF_021292245.1 Micropterus dolomieu | reverse complement strand
AACTAGTAGTATACTATACGGATTACTGTTTCCAAAACAGTACTATTGGTTACTAATCCAAGTAAAGCTGCGTTACTGGACGCACCATCCTTGACATGAATGCGCAACTATGTGGTAGGTCAGCGGCACCGGACCTTATTTTGTTTAAGTCAGCTGTTAGCCAAAAAGCTAAAGGAAGAATGGAGAACAAGGGAGATATGTGTTCTTTCGACATCTTAAGTATTGTCATTATTGTGTCACAGTCTAAGATGGAAAGAACATTGTCGTCCATTGTAAACTCTGCGATTAGCAAAACGTTTTCAACTGCCAACAATTCTGCATCTAATATATAGAAGCAACTGCTAAATGGACTCACACCCTGGACCTTGTTTTCTCACTTTGTCCAGATATAGCCAGAATCCGTCTTGCCATCAATGACGGATTCGCCGTCTACCTCAAAAGGGTAATCTCCACGGCTGGAAGGCTTGTGAGCCACTTTAACCACAGCCCTGTCGCCACCAAGCCCTACAGGAAAAGCAACAGCAATGCAACTCGATGGAATTCTGTTTGTGACATGTTCGGCTGCCTAGTGGAGCAGAGGTGGACTGTGGTTTCCGTCCTATCTGACCGTACTGTCACCAGGCTCGACACTGCTAAGACCCTGGAGCTGACAGAGGAATACTGGAGGCTCATGGAGGACTCAGCCCCAGTTTTAGCCACACTGAAGTATGCATCAACAGTGATGTCGGCGGAGTCCGGTATATCCATCAGCAACACTTCCCAATCAACCCCATCACATTTAGTCTCATCAACGGACATCTCAGTAGGAGAGAAGAGGACTGCGCACGAGTGGTGGAATTCAAGAAAAAGTCTGCTCCTCCCTGATTGATCGAATGATGGTAAGCTTAACATTATCCTAACAGTACACTTTCCCAAAACAACTGATTAAGTTATAGCCTACAGCAAGCTATGGCTGATTTAAACGTTTTTTATTTAAACAGATCATTCCAACCGGTTGATGTCTGCCCCCCCATGGTCGCAACGATGCTGGATCCTCGCCACAAGCATCTGGGTTTTTTAACAGCTGCACAGCAAATGGATGCGAAATCTAAGCTTGTTGAGCTCTGAGAGGCGGTGGAAGTGGCAACTCCGAACCCACAGGCCGAAGGTAAAACGCCCGACAGCAGCGGGAGCGGCAGGCACAGGTGAGGCCTCAGCGATGGCGCTACTTTTGGGGGAGCAGATATCGGGACTCAGTGAGTCTGAGATATTATAAGGTTGTATTTGTTCTTTACATTTGGTTGATTTTGAGAATCTTTTTTCCAAGACTATAGTTAAATGTAAGCGGAGATTGTTTTTATTAGCGGGCTCCGCATGTTTGTTTAATATCTCTAAACCTCTATGTCATTATACAGTATGTTGAATAGGCTTTGTACGCTGTCAGAGAATATGCAATATTTTCCTGAGGAAAGAAAAAGTAAAAACGTTGCTGTTGCTGTATAGCATAGCATTATTTGTTTGTTTTTTTAATTACGATTAATCATTGATTGATTGTTAACATTACCAATGATCGATCAAGTAATTTGCAACCCTAATATATATATATATATCTATATATATCTATATATATCTATATATATATACACTTTTTGTTTAATGTGTGCAACTGTAACACAAGAATTTCCCCTTGTTGTTGTCTTGTTGTCAACAAGGTGTGCTAACCTGCATTACTGTGCTACTCCTACACGTCATTCTCTTTATTTGTGTGTTGTAGCTCGTCATCATTATCATCATCATCAGCACTGCAGTGTATTTTCCACTTGCAGGACGTGGAAAGTTTCATGAGTGTCTTGTCTTCCTCAGAGTCAAATTAGTTTGTGAAAATCTGTCAGCCTGTTGCTAAGAAGTGTCAGCTGCTTAGTGACAGCAGATCCTGAGCCGCGGGGCCTTGTCTGACACACACACACACACACACACGTTTCCATCACTTCAGACTTCACATTACAGTGACTTACATTAATTACCTGGAGACTTAACCTAACCATAACCCTATCCCTAACCTGAACTTTAATAATAACCTAACCTTAAACCTTAAAGTGTTCACCCTAAAATGTAATGATTTACAATATGGGGACGTGTTTTGTTTCTGAAAGGATGGCAAGTCCCCACAATGTGACTGTGTAAACAGATTTATTTCCCCACGAGTAATACATGTCCACAGGCGAACACTGTTGGAAACAAACACACACACACACACAATATGCCATGTACGCACTTAAGAATGTGTGTGTGTGTGTACATGCTTATACTTTATGTTCATTCGCCTGCCCCCCCCCCCCCGCCCCACACACACAGCTGTGTTCTCCGCCTCCCTCGCCTAAACATCAGCAGGGGTGATCTGTCTTCCCCAGTCTCACCTGAGGGCGAGCTGCGAGCACTGGCAATCTGTCGGCTGTCACTCTCTATCACATTTCAATCCTCATTCCCCTCCGATACACACAAGCCAGAGCCCGGCTGCGACAACTCTTTAAAGACTTTGAAATCAACTTAAGTCATCTGACTGCAGTCCAACAGCTGCTTGGTAATGAAGGGACCTTGATGTTGGGAGGCCCAGTCCTGCATGCTCTCCATTTCCCCCCCTTCTTTATTTTGTTATTATGTCTTCTCTTTTTTAAAACACTTTTTATGTAAAAACTTTCTTGCGGTGAGACATTGTGGGTGTCTGAATGGGTTTAACTAAGTTTACTAACATGCAGTTCATCAGTAGTTCATCTTTAGCTTCTGTAATGTGATGTATTCCTGAGTTAAACAGAATATGTGAGCAGGGTATAATTTTGAGATTAAATTATCCAAGGATTTGATCCGATGATTCAGAAGTGGGCGTGGCTTAGTAAAGATCACCTCCATTCACACCTTACTCACCTGAAGTGTTAAATAGATTAAGAGGAAAGAAAATAATAAATTGGACTGCAATAAAATAGATGTTGAAAAAAGTGATCCCACCCTTTGGACTTGCACATTGAGCTTTTACCCTCAGGGAGGTGCTAAAGACAAGTAAGAGCACCAAAAACACAACTTACTGGTTTGGGCCAGGGAAAAATGACTGTTGCATTTTAGTTAATTGTTGTTCACACTGACTTTTTACTAACGAACCAAGAGGAGTTATACAGACTGCCAGATAACTCAGTGATTGGACAGTTTTGGTAATTGTCATTCTGCATCATCAGAACCCACGTGGGGAAATCATATTCCAGTGACTGACAGATATTTATGCAGCACTTCAATGCTCCTGATGTGTAAGTTGATGTTGTTGTCACAAAGAGCTTATTAAGAAGTAACTATTAAGTAACGATTATAAGTATTATTACCGCATATTATGAGTAATGGCGTAGAGACAGGACTATACAGTAATGATTCGGGTCTTATTAATGTGGGATGGCTATCTCACACTTATAATGCATGGTTTTCATTAATAGTTTAGCTTTTGAAATAATCCACACAACTACTATCATAAAGTTCAGTGTTTGCTTTGCTTTCACATCACAAGTGAATCGCACCAGAGTCAGCTGGGAAGCGGATCGAGACCTCCCTTTTCAAGCCATCATGGTGAACTGGAGTTTTTTTTTAGATTTAGAATTGACTGACTGAATAGGTGGGGGAAGAGGGGATTGGGGCAGAGTCCGGGTTCCGTTTGGGGTGAGTGATGAGGGAGAACTGGCTGGAGAGAAGAGGGGGGGAAAGGATGGGAATGCGGGCAGACTGGGCAGCCAGGTGATCCATGGGAACAGAGCAAATTCCTGAAGGCAGAACAAAAGTCGTGATTAGTTTGGCAGGCAAGAAAAACACTAGACTAGAAACTAGATTGTCGAGAAGGCTGCATGTGGCTGGCCAGGTCTATGGTGAACGGTGATTGTGGAATGCAGGGCAGGTGCACAACAGGTGAATGGGATCTGAGCCCTGTTTCAGAGAGCAGATTTAACAAACTTGCCGGTGGCAATAACTGAAGATGAAAATTTTAATCAAACAGATCAGACACAGTTTAGGCTACTCATGGACCTATGATTGTAAAGTCACTGTCCAACCCAGTAGGTTAGCCTTTAAATTTATTTTTTGCAGTATTTAGGTTCAAACTGACTGTGAAGTTTTAGACGTCTATTTTACATTAATAAAATGTTGCTCATTTCATATTTAATGAAATGCTGTCAAAACACATTCAGACTGTAGCTAATAATGAAAAACTCACTTTTGAACTACATTAATGTGTTTTAGCTGCACCACAGTCAGTCTCACTCAGAAATATTCACATCATCTCCAATAACTACAAAAGGAATGTTCAAATCAGTGTGACACCAATATGAAAGATTACTGTTCATTGATCAGTTTTACACAGATTAAGTGTTTCAGTGCTAACCTGACAGCTGCCTTAATGTCCAAAGAGTCACTGAGTTATAAAGGAGGACAGTGTAGCCTAGTCTGTAGATTTTATTCTGTACTGTGGATAAATCCACAATGTCCAAAGATAACTCTCTATCCATAGATTGATGGCAGATTTATCATAAAAGCAGTCATGTTCAAGATCATGTTTGGGTAAACTAATAGCCTATCTAACTGGGATTTCGATGTTTCTAAAGATGTAAATGTGTTCAGATATGTGCTTTGATATTGACAGTATGAATGAGGAAATGTCATACAGCAGCTTCAGGCTCCGCAGGAGGGGAGGCATGTTTGTTGAAGTAAACCTCCTCTCGAGGAGGTTAGGTTCACAGCGTAAGTCTAGGGTTTATTTGATCTCGGTCTCTGAAACAGAAATCCCAGAGTTTTCCTCATATCAGGCGTAACATACTCAGAATTTCCAACGAAGGTTAAAATCAAGGGCAACTGGACTTGGTTGAAGATACTGGAAGACGTTTCGTCCCTCATCCAAAGGACTTCTTCAGTTCTGACTGACTGGCAGGGAAACTCAGCTATTTAACCTCAGTGGGGTCATCGATACCGCTGGTTCGTTAGTGTTCCTGGTTGCTGTGACGACAGTCGTTGCGGTTGATAAGACTACCTGTGGCCAAGACTGAACGACCATCGTTGGTATCTTCACCTGAGGTCAATAGGTTACGTTTGTTGAGTTTCCTGGGAAGTGATAAAAGGACAGCATTGTAAGTGGGGGATAAGTGGTGGCGTAGACCCCCTCCCCTGTTCAATGACGGCTTCTCGACCCTGGTGTGGTCTGAATGTGACTTCTTCTATTTTGCCACACTCAAGACAAAAAAACTTTTCCGAATTTTCAACTAGGGGGCGCGGCTATGGTGCAGAGCTGAGCAGTCGGTCTCTCCGTCAGAAACTACCGGTGTACAAAGTTTGGGGCAGCGGGAATTTTGGAAGCAATTAATGCAATGAATGGGATCAAGTTGTACTGAGACAGGCAGAGGACCGTGTTGGCTCAGACACCGGTTTTCTCACCGGCAATATCATCCTCCATGTCACCAAGTGTCAGAGCTCCTCTTCCAAACTTGACAACCTGGAAAACAGAGATAGGTATGCAAGCTTGTTAGTTCTGGTAAGTATATCGACATGCGCTAACCAAATATAGAATGAATGACTAACTTAACTTTCTATTTATTCCACAGATTCCTAAATAAACCGTACTTACTGGTAATGCCACATGAAGACAGCAGAATGAGTTTGTTGACTGAGAGAACTTCCTCTTTTTTTATTCCGGCAGTCTCGGCACTGTTTTAGTGCATTGCTGCCTCCCACCGGTACAGTAATGCCATTGAAGCTTTGTCAGCTATCCCTATCCCTATTCCCTATATCTCTCCTTTTGAAGTACCCCATCACTCAGCAGTGTTCAGATGGAAAATATTTGCTCTCTATGCACAATGTCCCAGTCTCAGCCTTGTCACTTTAACTTAAGTCCGAGGCATGGTCACTCTATTGCCGAGCTTTACTGCAGGTTGAATGTTGTACAGCTTTCTCCCGCTTTTGTTTGCTTCCCACTCTTGTTGCCACAGATGACACAGTCTCTCACTGAGGTACAATCTTCGCATTCCATCCTACCAAGTGGCCCCTGCACATCTACACTATCCCTGCTCAAACTTGCCTTATAGCTACCTGATCTGCCACCTCATGACCCTCAACATGCGCTGGCATCCAAAGAAAACCCCCACTATACCCCTGCCACTCCAGTTAAAAAATTATCATTAAAATCTCCCCAACTATGTCTGGCCTAGCTCTTCCACCCTCACCCCCACCCAATGCCATCAAGGCAGATAAGGAGTCTGTACACAGTATGAACCCCCTTCCTCCACCCACCACACTGCTCACAATAAAGCAACTAATTCTGCAGTGGTGGCCAGCATAGAGACAGCCCTACCTCTACCCCACTCAAGCCCATCCTCTAAGTGAAGATTTACTATTTGTATATAACTGTCCCTATTAATCCTATTTCCACCCTTTTCGAACTCCCACCACTGCTCTAGCAGGAAAAATTATGGAAGAGCTGTTCCAAATCCTTTTAATTTTGCCCAATAATTTAATGCTAATTTTGTCCGCCGCAGTCTCAGTGAAGCCTCCTCTGCTTCAACTAGCAGCGCTGGATCTGATTGTCCAGAATGCCCCAGTACATATCCTTAGAGCCCTGGCCTGAACAACACCCAACTTAGCCAGTACAGACATAGCTGCTGAACCATATGCCAATCACCCATAATCGAAGATTGCTCGTATCATGGCTTTATAAATCATCATCATCAAGTTCCTATTTGCCCCCCAAGAACACCCAGACAAGCACCTCATAATATTTATGTAAATATAATACTATTCATATTAATACTTATCATTTTTTTCTATGTGTACTCTGTATGTCTGTTTTTCTTCTAACCAAATGCTAAAAACTTAAAAACCTTAACTCTTCCCAGAGGTTGTCCATGCACTGAATGCCCCTGACTACCTGTTTTCTTTTTCCTGCCAACAATCACATATTTTGTCTTTGATATAGACAACCTAAACCCCCACTTGTCAGTCCAATCCTATACCTTATCCAAGACACTCTGCATCTGCCCCATCAAACACCCAAAGTTATGGCCTCTCTTCCATGTTGCTCTGTCATCTGCAAAAAGAGATCTAGAATATGTACTTTTTCTTAAGGAAACATGCCGTTGCGGACAGGCAGCAAGGCAGGTGCTGCAGGATTCTGCACAGCTAAAGTCAAATACAAGTATAGGACTTGTTTCAATAAGAATGGTTTTAGTGACAAAACAAACCCCAACTGGTGCCAGACTAAGGCAATTTATTGGCGAAGTGGCATACAGAGGCTGTTTGTTCACTTACACATTTGCTCTCTTGCTGATCTCGTTGCATTGCTGCTGGTCCTGCCGAACTGACGGTTCCACCAAACTGGAAAATTCTTGTTAAATTTGGCAAGATAGTCTTAAAACTTCTCTTAAAACTCATCTTAAAAGCCCTCTGAAATGCCAGAGCAGCGTACTACTTGTCATTAATAGAGGAAAATAGGAACAACCCCAGGTTTCTTTTCAGCACTGTAGCCAGGCTGACAGAGAGCCACAGCTCTATTTAGCCATGTATTCACATAGCTCTCAGTAGTTACGACTTTTAACCTAACCGACATGAGCTTCTTTAATGATAAAATTCTAACTACTAGAAACAAAATTCACCAGGACCTGCCATCAACTGGCACCAATTATTTCCAAACTCAGGAACCTTAGAAACAGCTGTAGAACCAGATATATGTTTAGACTGTTTTGCTTCCCTCAATCTTTACCAACTAACTTCAATAATTTCTTCATCTAAACCATCAACCTGCCTCTTAGACCCCATCCCGACTAGGCTGCTTAAAGAAGTTTTACCCTTAGTCAGCAGTTCTTTACTAGATATGATCAATCTATCTTTATCAACAGGCTATGTACCACAGTACTTTAAAGTAGCTGTAATTAAACCTCTTCTGAAAAAGCCCAAACTTGATCCAGATGTTTTAGCAAACTATAGACCTATATCTAACCTTCCATTTCTCTCTAAGGTTCTGGAGAAAGTAGTTGCTAAACAGCTGTGACTTTCTACAGAGCAATAGTTTATTTGACGATTTTCAGTCAGGATTTAGAGTTCATTACAGCACAGAGACAGCAATGGTGAAAATTACTAATGAACTCATTGCATCAGACAAAGGACTTGTCTGTACTGGTTTATTAGATCTTAGTGCTGCATTTGATACCATTGAACATCAGATCCTATTACAGAGACTGGAACATTTCATTGGCATTAAAGGAACCGCTCTAAGCTGGTTTAAGTCCTATTTACCCGATCAATTTCAGTTTGTACATGTTAACAATGAGTCCTCTATGCACACCAAAGTTAGTCATGGAGTTCAACAAGGATCTGTGCTTTGACCAATCCTGTTCACTTTATTTATGCTTCCTTTAGGCAATATTATCAGGAAACACTCATCAGTTAGCTAAACTTCAAATGTGCCTTCAGGATGTTAAAACCTGGATGACCTGTAATTTTCTAATGTTAAACTCAGATAAAACTGAAGTTATTGTTCTGGGGCCTAAGCACCTCCGTCACGCATTTTCTAAAGATATAGTTTCCCTGGATGGCATCGCCCTGGCCTCCAGCACCACTGTGAGGAATCTTTGTTTGGAGTTATCTTTGATCAGGACATGTCGTTTAACTATCACATTAAGCAAATTTCAAGGACCGCCTTTTTTCACCTATGTAATATTGCAAAAATCAGGAACATCCTGTCTAAAAATGATGCAGAAAAACTAGTCCATGCATTTGTTACTTCTAGGCTGGATTACTGCAATTCCTTATTATCAGGCTACTCAAAAAAGTCCATTAAGACTCTTCAGCTGATCCAGAATGCTGCAGCACGTGTTCTGACAGGAACCAGGAAGAGAGATCACATTTCTCCTGTCTTAGCTTCTCTGCATTGGCTTCCTGTAAAATCCAGAATAGAATTTAAAATCATTCTTCTTACCTACAAAGCTCTTAATGGTCAGGCACCATCTTATCTTAAAGAGCTCTTACTACCCCACCAGAGCACTGTGCTCCCAGAATGCAGGGTTACTTGTGGTTCCTAGAGTCTCCAAAAGTAGACTAGGAGCCAGAGCGTTCAGCTATCAAGCTCCTCTCCTGTGGAACCAGGTTCCAGTTTGGGTTCAGGAGGCAGACACCATCTCCACATTTAAGAGTAGGCTTAAGACTTTCCTCTTTGATAAAGCTTATAGTTAGGGCTGGCTCAGGTGAGTCCTGAACCATCCCTTAGTTATGCTGCTATAGGCCTAGACTGCTGGGGGATTTCCCATGATGCACTGAGCTCCTCTCTCCTCTTCTCTCCCTCTGTATGCATCCTCATCCCATTAATGCATGTTACTAACTCAACTTATTCCCTTTCCCGTAGTCTTGTGCTTTCTTGTCCCTCTCCTCCTATCACTTCCTGCAGGTGTTTGTGGCTCTTATCATTAACACTACTATAAATATCTGTACCATTTTTCATTCAGTCTATAGCAACATTATCTTTGCTGTCTGTACCTCTGTGTGTATATTGTGTAGGTTGCCTCCCTCCCCTCTCTCCCTCCCTCCCTGTCTCTCTGTCCCTCTCTTGCCCTCTCTCTCCCCCTCTCCCTCTCAGGTCGAGGCAGATGGCCGCCCACCCTGTGCCATGGCTCTACTCGAGGTTTATGCCTCTTAAAAGGAAGTTTTAAGAGGCAGAAACCTGCTCTTTAATGAAAAGCACTCGGAGATAACTGTTGTTGTGATTTGGCACTATATAAACAAAAATTGAATTGAAAAAGTTGGATATGACTCCAATTTAGACTTTCCTTTTATTTCAGAGTCCTAGTTATGCTATTTTTAGGAAAGTTTTTAGGAAAGACAGAAAATCATGCAGAGGAGGAGTTCTCTTGTATGTTCAAAATCACTTTAAATGTGTAATAGTGCATCTTAATTCTTCACAAGGCCTTGTAAGTATTATTGTCTGTATTGTATTGTCCCCTCATATGTCCTTTATTTTTACAGGCATATATAAAAATTCTACCAATATTTTTTATGAAAAATTTAAATCCTTACTAAAGGAAATTGGTACTGAAGACTGAATTAATTGTATTAGCTGATTTTAACATAAACTGGGCTGAGAAAGCAAGCAGGTGTCAAGGTCGAGGGTGCGCAAAGCAGGAGAGAGCCCAAATGCACGACACTGAGAGCTGAGATACAGTTCCAGGGTTTTTTATCCAAGTCAACAGTCAAAACAAAACTCACAGGCAGTGGAAACTGGCAAAGTCCGAAAAGCAGAACAGGTAACGCAGCGACTTGCAGAACACACATCATATGACAATGACCAGACGGGGACTGAACAGAATAACCAAACATATATATACCAGGGTTAACGAGCTGGGAGGGGATATACAGGTGAGAGACATGAGCCTAACAAAACACAGGCAGGCAGAGAGACAGCAGGGGAAAACAGAGAGACTAGCAGGCAGGCAAATTACTGAGGGGGAACAGACAAAACACAAGTTACTGAACATAGGCCATAGGTCATATCAAAATAAGAAGTAACAGAACAGAATAATAAAAATAACAAACTAATCCAGACACAAGCAGATAGATTACAAATAAACTAATACCAACAAGGAACACAGACTAAAGCTAAGATAAAATAGAATAAACCAAAACCAGAATAACGCAGACGCATAAGTAGGAGTAAACACAAACACATAACTATGGCACAGAACTCTAATGCAGGGCTAAACCTAAGAAACAAGACAGACAGGTACAAAGTGAGCTAAACAGAACAATGAAATAAACTGGGCTAAACAGAGCACACAAGACAAGAAACAAAAACTCGGAAACAGAAAACATGGACCAACTGTTACACATACCGGGGTAGGGAAAAGCAACAGGACCAACCAGGAAACAGGACAACACTCAATAATCAATGACTCTAAGGGAAATAGTAAATTAATTTGGGAAAATATTAATAAAATTACAAAGAAGGAGCGTAAATCAGTTCAAAATTGGGTAATAAACGAACAATCAAAAGTGATAGAAAATAAAGGAAAAATAGGTACAATCTTTAACTAATTTTTTGTAGATTCAGTACAGTGCCTGGCCAAGAATTTTGGTCCTAGACCAAGAGTACTCGAATCGACAAATAATGACTTCCCTGTTTTCACAATTGAAAACACTTGATTGCTTAAAAGGGTCCAAGTCTAAGGATGTTTTTAAATTTGGAGCAAGATTCTTAAAAAAATATAAATTGATGGATGGATGGATGTGTGAACGCTACTCTCCCGGGACGATGCAAGGGGTGCGAGATTCAAGATGGCGGCCCCCACACCACACCATGGCTCTTCTAGATCTAGACTAGGTAAATGCATGAAATTGTCTTTTCCGTCATAATTTTATAACATGTCATCAATAAAATTTCTAACCTGGAACATCCGTGGAATCGGTTCTCGCACAAAAAAAATTAAAGTCTTAAATCATTTAACTAATTTGCAAACAGATATATGCCTTCTTCAATCTATCATCTGTTTTCGTCTCACTACAACACAAAACAAAGAGGTGTATGCATTTTAATAGGCAAAAATATTTCCTTTGTCCACAACACCACCATTACAGACCCTGAAGGATGTTTTATTATCATAAATAATATCAATCAACAATAATCCTGTTACAATTGGTAACATCCAAACACAGATGAGCCATCCTTCTTTCAGAATTTTTTCCCCTATTTTTAAGACATTTCAGATTGTCCAGTCATAATAGGAGGCAATTTCAACACAGCCATCAACCCATCAATAGATAGATCCAATAATTTTAGTAATAAACGCATTCAGCATTCAACAGAAATAAAAAAACAGTTCATGTGTGATTTTGGTCTTTGCGATTGTTGGCGACTACAGCACCCAACGGCTAAAGAATTCATTTTCTTCTTATCAGCACATCAATCATATTCTCGCATTGACTTCTTCCTCAGCAGTAATTCAATAATAAGAAATATTTCAGAATCAAAGGTCCACCCCATCCTTATTAGTGACCATGCCTCCGTAACATTTAAATGGAATAGAACTAATCTGTCAAAACCCATCACCAGATGGCGCTTTAATACATCTCTACTCAAAGATCCCAAATTTAACAGCTATATCAAAAGACAGTGGACATCCTTCCTAGAAATGAATTATTCCCCTGGGACATCTCCAACTCTTCTGTGGGAAAGAGGGAAAGCTGTTCTGAGAGGAAAAATAATATCTTTCTCCGTCTACAAAAGGAAAAAAGAAAAAAAACAAGGAGCCGATCTGGAACAAAAAATCTTTGAAAAACTTGAAAACAGTAATGTAACCAACCCGACAGAGGATAACCAGAATGAATTAAGAAAAAAATAAAGCTCTGCTAAATGAATTTATGAATAAGCAAACTCAATTTATGATACAAAGGCTTAGACAAGAACATTTCCACCACAATAATAAATGTGGTAAATACCAGGCAAATCAAATCAAACGAAACAAAGAAAAATCAACAATCTCTGTCATTAAGGGCTCAGCAGGGAAGCCCACCAGTTCACCCGATCAGATAAATGAAATTTTTTACAAATTTTATAGCAATTTATATTCATCAGAAATCAACCCAAGTCAAGAGGACATCAACTCATTTCTTAACTGTATTGATGTACCACAACTTAATGAAGCTCAAACTAAATTACTTGATTTATTATTAACTCAGAATGAATTTATTACTGCTCCAAATCTTATGCCTAATAACAGAGCACCTGGACCGGATGGCTTCCCTGCTGAGTTCTATAAACATTTCTGGCCCATTATAGC
>NC_060168.1:5552160-5566532 GCF_021292245.1 Micropterus dolomieu | reverse complement strand
AAGAAAAAAAACAAGGAGCCGATCTGGAACAAAAAATCTTTGAAAAACTTGAAAACAGTAATGTAACCAACCCGACAGAGGATAACCAGAATGAATTAAGAAAAAAATAAAGCTCTGCTAAATGAATTTATGAATAAGCAAACTCAATTTATGATACAAAGGCTTAGACAAGAACATTTCCACCACAATAATAAATGTGGTAAATACCAGGCAAATCAAATCAAACGAAACAAAGAAAAATCAACAATCTCTGTCATTAAGGGCTCAGCAGGGAAGCCCACCAGTTCACCCGATCAGATAAATGAAATTTTTTACAAATTTTATAGCAATTTATATTCATCAGAAATCAACCCAAGTCAAGAGGACATCAACTCATTTCTTAACTGTATTGATGTACCACAACTTAATGAAGCTCAAACTAAATTACTTGATTTATTATTAACTCAGAACGAATTTATTACTGCTCCAAATCTTATGCCTAATAACAGAGCACCTGGACCGGATGGCTTCCCTGCTGAGTTCTATAAACATTTCTGGCCCATTATAGCCCCACTCTTTAATTGGATGATACCTGAAACAAAACAAAATTCTAAATTTCCAACTAATATGAACACAGCCATGACTTCACTCCTCCTAAAACCCAATAAAGATCCAACTCTACCATCAAGTAACCGCCCCATATCTCTCATTAATGTAGATGTAAAAATCATCAGCAAAGCACTAGCCCACAGAGCAGAAAAAGTTATTGCATCCATAATCCATCCAGACCAAACTGGTTTCATCAAAGACCGACTTAATGCATTAGTCATTACAAGAAGCAAGAACCATCATAACCACACTAGATGCTGAAAAGGCTTTTGATAGGGTAAACTGGAAATTTCTGTTTTCCACATTTCCACACAGAGCGATTTAGTTTTGGGGAATCATTTATTAACTGGATTAAAATTTTATACAACACACCATCAACCACCATCATTACTTATAGACTCACATCAAAAAGCTTTACACTACACAGGGGTACTAGGCAAGGATGTCCACTCTCCCCCTCACCATTTTCATCGAACCACTAGAAGCAGCCATCAGTCAGAACACCCAAATTAAAGGTATTCAAATGCCAAATGTACATCATAAAATTAGTCTTTATGCAGATAATATATTACTATTTCTACAAGACCTGCTCCCATCATTACAAGAAACAATAAAATAAATTTAAACATTCTCCAAAATTTCAGAATACTCCATTAACTGGGGAAAATCATCTATTATTCCACTTCAAAGTAATAACTGGGATGTGGCAGCCCATTCATCACCTATCCCATTATGCACAAGTCATATTATGTATCTAGGCATTAGAGTTTCCACCAAGCTGTCAGAGCTATTCGGTCTCAACTTTACACCATTACTTAAAATAATAAATGACGACCTTAAGCACTGGATGAACCTATCAAAATAACAATTCTCCCTAAAATAATATAATAATTATTCTCAATGATCCCGACACAACCCACTCCTACTTGATCTTGAAAAAACACAATTTTCTCAATTTTGATAATTTCTTATTTTATTCGGACGCGTGTCTAATGTTTAAAGTTCATAATCTCCCTCCTGTTAGAGCATGCATAGTATTTTCTGGCATTGGCAGTGCCAGTAGAACTAGAGCATCTACTAGGGGTGATTTGGTACATTTACATTTACTCATTTGGCAGATGCTTTCATCCAAAGCGACTGACATTTGAGGAGCATACAAGCATCAACATGTAGTGAACAACGGTGTGGATTTGTGCATTTTACATTGAATAAATTTGGAGCTACCCTAAATTCCTTTCTCCTCCCCAGAGAAGAAGGGGAGGGGTCAAAGTTGCTTTCTCTAAGTGCTATCCCGACCATAAAACTGGCACCTTTTTGATTCCGAAGCTGATAACGCGGGGCCTGACTGTTAAACTGACAAAGGGACACGAACCAGCCATTGGCATCTCCCTGAACAGCCTATCAAAACTGCCCCCACCCCACACACGTTTCCGTGGCAACTGACCTTATTCTTTGTTTTATTACCACATCAAAAAGGAAAACCCCTGTCTCACCCAAGTGTGACATGGTCCAGACACCGAACTTTCAATGTAATAAGACTGCAGTCTCCAAAGACTCAAAGCATTTAATTAAGTTTAATTAAATCTTTAGTTACCTGATTACGTTTGCCTCTATTTGAGTAGTTATGTTAACTGTTGTTGCTAACTGTTGTTGATATTAGTGCTGAAAAGAAAGTTGCATTTGCAGTGTTTTTATTTTCAGCAAGACACTCCTTCATCTGATGTAATCAATGCTTGTTCATAATACTTTCCTACAAAATTCCTTTAGAAATGATGACAAAGAAATGTTTTACTATACTCTTAATCGCCAGCTTGAATTTAAGGATGAATCAACTATATTCCCAGTTCCTAAGGAGAGACGATCTTTGATTTAATCCAAGCTTTCCTCATGTAACCTGAGCTCCCCCAAGTGGACGAAATAAGTATTACATGTCCTTGTCGGAAATGCCGTTAAATGTATAAATATCCTGACCAATAATGTGACAATTGTTTCCTGTTACAACATGCTTAACTTAGAACAGTACAAACGTTCAACCATTGAGGTTCGATTGTGGAAAATATTTTATTATAATACGTGCAAATTTCATTTCTTTAAACATTAAGTTTAGAAAGGCAGTCCCTTGGGAAACCTGAGACGCCCCCTGGGGAACCACGCCCCAGGCAACAAAAGAGCGACACGCTCTCTTCCGCTCTCTCTTCCGCTCTGCTCTGCTCGCTGGACGCTTCGGCACGCGCATGGCGTGCCGCACCAGGCAACGCCCTCAGTCGACCAGCGAAACAGGCCCTTTTGTTCGCCTGAAGCTACACACCTGAAGTGCCGAGACATCGATCTGCCCTTCAGTTTGTTTTTATTTTCTTTATTTGTTAAAGTTATCAGTCCGTTAAGTTACACTGGACTAATTCAGGAACGACCAAGTTCCATTTTAAGCCTTTTTTGTCGAGCCAACTTCACCGAGGTCAGACCAAGCCACGTGGTCTCGCCAGCTACAACGAAGGAAACCTGAAAACAGCCGAATTGCCAGACGGAGGAGGCGTTTTCAATCAGACACAGAGAACCCCGGAGAATCCCTAGCAAAAAGCCAGGATCGGCAGCTAGCGTGGGACCCGTGCAACAGGCCAAAAGCAGGCAGTCGACAAGCAGTAAGACTTAACACACGTTCTGTGATCAGATGTCCATTTTAACTCCTAAACTATAGCATTAGTTTACTTTCATTAGCTCTTCTATGCCGTATAAGTCAAATGCTTCCCACAACCGAACCTCCAGGCTCATTGTTCCGCAAATGTTTATGTTCCCTGTATCCAACCATCTTTTTATCACCTTAGAGAATAAATTCACTGTAATATAATCAAGAGCTGTGTGTGTTGCCTATTTCTAGTTCCTGCCAAGAGAATTGACCCTTTAGATATGAGACTGACTGACTGATTTAAGATAATTGAGCGATTATTAACTAACTGATCACTAGTAATAATTGTATAATTATTCAAAACTACCTAGAGGTCCGGAGACTCTAGGATTATAACAACTCCGGTGGTGCCCTTAACGAGGAAAATTTGATTTTATGAATATTAATTCATAATTGGGTATCAATTCTCATAAATTTATTAAAATGCATAACTAAAAATTTTTAGGTCTGCTACAAACAGAACATCAAATACAGATCTACAACTGACAATACATACTAGTTAGAGCAGCACTAAATAATAGAAAGAGCTCATAGTAGATATCACATCAATGGGGTAAATACCTAGGGAAGGATGTAAGAGTTAACAAAAAGTGCAATCAAAACAAAAAAGTGTAATCAATACAAGATAGAAGAAGAAGAGCATAGGAAGTGCATGTTAGAGGTTAGGAGTTAGAGGTGTTATAAGAGGAAGTGTTCTCGGAAGAGATGAGTTTTCAAGAGCTTCTTGAAGTTATAGAGGGACTTATGAACACAAGAATCATCAGTGTCTCCATTTGAGGTGATCTGAACGTGATTTCAATGGCATCTCTCTTCAGTTACAGTTTGTGGCTTTTGACATGTACAACCACCCCAACAAGTAGCACTTGTGGCAGCAGAAGTGGTATTTCTTGCACAGATCTGCCCATCTTAAATGTAGTTTGAAGCCCTTCCCACCCAACTCCGCCTTCTTTTTCTTGAAGTTTCAATAATCTTGACAATACTAAATGAACAAAAGCACTATTTGTATTTGATGGACAACCGTCATCTTAAATTCATGCATTCCATTAGAAGTTGACGAGTGGTCAATTAGACTCCAATGAGTTTTCTTGATGCAACTTAGAAAGACAACCTTTGGTCAATCTGCCTTCTCTGTATAAATAGTGGGGAAGTGCAATTCCATACCCAAAACATTAGAAACTTAGGAAGTTTTGCAGTGTTTAAAGCCAGCTTCAAACTTTGACTAAAATCTGCACAAGAGTGATAATGAAGGCATTGTATTTTCTGTATTCTGTATTTGGTGTATATATCAAACCGTTTTTATCAATATTGCATGATGGATATAATGTATTTTGTTATTTAATGTGGGTATTTGTTGTTTAGTGGTTGTTTAGTGTCTTTGTGTCTTTTCTGTCTTTTGTTTTGTGGTCTGCCCAGGGACAACAGATGCAAATTAGCTGCAAGCTAACTCTAGTGCAATTATTTTAATTGTGCGCTACCCCTGTCAGATAAACAGTAAATTAATGAATTAACTAATTCAGACCTTCCAATTAACGGCCAACCTGCTCTACCTCCTGAGCCGCATCCGCCCCTACTATTACTAAACCATCTTTCCACAACATGCATATTCTTTCTCTATATCCAATAAGACACCAATCACCATTTCTTTGTTCACTAGAGCTCTTTTAACTTCTCTTTCTAATAATAAAACTGAATCCATTGTTGCTCTACCAAGCCTAAACCCGCTTTGAAAGACCGAAAAGTACGTTCTCTGCTCTAGCCTATGCAGAAGTCTATCTGTAACCATTCTTTCCAACCCCCAGACCATCTCTCCCATGTGTGGTATTATGCCCTCGTCTTATTGCCCGCTTTTGCTCCTGCATAATAAAGAATACATTAACGGCTTCAATGATTCAAATTTATTTCAAGTTTGTGACTAAATCATTTTTGCTATCCTCAGCTGCTTCTCTTTGCCCACATTACTACTGCTGTGTACTCCTTGTAAAGTCTCGAATAATAGGTCAGCTTAGGGGGGTGGGGGACGGGGCTAAATGATGGGCCCAGTCAGGAATCTGGACCCAGTGGGGAGGACCATTCTAGCCTCCCTATGACCTCCTTTACCTTCCCCCCTTTTGGTCATGTCTCACTACATACACCCTAAAGTGCAAATTATACTTCTGCGTCAAATCGACAGCGTAGGTGAAGGTCGACGTGTAGTTACATTTTGGAGGAGTGACGGCGTAGCCTCTGCATAGCCTCTGTGTAGTCCCATAGCCTACGGCGTAAGTACGCACATAGACCCTACGCAGGAGTATAAATGGGCCTTTAAGATTCTGGGGGGCAGGCATGCTGCAGGGCGTTTGGTTTCTTCCTCCCCCACTGGCCGCCCGTCAATTTTAATTACACATTAGACACAGAGGGCTTCGGGGATGGGAGGGGCACATTGGGAGGCTCCACGACCTGACTGTTTTGGGGTGCCTGTGTTGTAACTACCCTCCAATTTTAACTGCACCTTAGTTACCACGCACCTTATCTTTACTCCACCATACACTTCACATTCCATGACATAAATCCAACACAACCCTGGGGCGTCGGGGGAGCCGGGTGTTGGGTGTCACTGTGCTCGTGCGGTGTGTGGGTTGGGGTCGTTACTTGTGCGCTGACGTTGATCAGTGCGTGGCATTGGCGGTTTGGTTGCTCGTTCCGCGGCGGTGGGGTGTCGGTCGCGGGGGGCACTGTTCTCTGTTGTGTGCGCGTCGCGGTCGGTCAGGGTGCCGATCTTCTGCAGGTTCCGCTTTTTGCTTTCTGACGGCATTGCGTTGTCAATTGGCTTTTGGATGGCTGGTGTCTTTGGCGTTTGTTGGTTGGGTCGGGGTCTAGTGTATTCGCGTCGCGATCTGTCTGGGAGTCTTTTATATTCTTCTTTTTTTTTCACTCCCATCCCTATTGGCTACTGGGGTTCTTACCTGCCTGTCGCTGGAGTTGATGCGGCGTGGTTGTGGCATCCCACTCTCACTAAGAACTACATTCTGGGGTGGGGGGGGGGCGCTAGAGAGCCCAAATAAGATGGCAGCATAGCGTGACGGCTCCCTAAAACTTTGCACAAGAAACAACCCTAACCCTTTGCAAACCTGGTCAATTACATAATATAAATAATGCCTAAACCCCCAGCAACAAAGGAGTGTGAGTGTCAAGGTCACGAAGCGCGAAGCCATCATCTCCGGTCGAGAGTGTCGAAGCTAACGTTAATAGCATGGCTAACATGGCTGACGTGCTAACTGAGCTTAAGTCACTCCGCTCCGAGTTCAGCTCAAAACTGGACGGTATAAACAACCAACTGGGAGAGCTGACGAACTCTATCTCGGTTATGGAGAATAATTTAGGTGAAATTAAACGAGATGTAACAGCCAATGAACAACGAATCGAGGAGGACGAAGCCCGCATAGTCGCTACAGAGGACACGTTGGACAAGACCGAGAGGGCTCTGGTTAAAGCAACAAAGCGGCTCACATACCTGGAAGAAAAGACAGAGGACCTGGAAAACCGCGGTAGGAGGAAAAATATCCTGCTGTTTGGTCTTAAGGAGGGGACAGAGGGTAAGCGTCCTCTATTGGACTTTGTAACCGATATGTTACCCCAGTGGCTGGGCGTCGAACCCAACAGAGTATTCATACTGGAGAGAGCCCACCGTACCCTGACCTCAGCAGTTCCCAACCAGAACCGAGCCGTCCTTCTTCGCTTTCTCAACTATCAAGATAAAGAATTCGTCCTACGCTCCACAAGACAACGGGACATTACACACGACGGATCCAAACTCGCATTCGTCCAGGATTTTTCAGCGGAGACGATCCGACGAAGACGGGAGTTCAACGCTGTAAAAAAGCTGTTTGTTGACATGGGAACCTTCCGAGGATTTCACCTCCAACCGTGTAGGCTGAGAGTCCTACACAACGGGAAGATCCAGATGTTTTCCTCCCCACAAGAGGCTGAGGAATTCTACCACAAAATCTCAGCCAAATAGCCTATACATGACCAGGTTTGAATCGAATCGTTTTCCATACATGGAGAGGGGTGAGTGCTTTACTTTATGTGCAGGAAACAGTCTCATCACCGGGCCTGATGGCGGCCACTTAAGTCAGGTGGCTCTACAATAGGGGGAAATTTGAACAATTCACAGCAGGCACATACTGGTTTTTGTCAAACAGCAGTGCAAAACTTCTGCTTTATGTTTATTTTATTTCATTTTATTTATTTATTTTTCGTGATCACTCACAGTCTCTGTATATGACTCATTTTATTTTGGATATATGTGACACTTTTCTAACATGGTAAATAGAAGAGAGAAATTGTATTAAGACGAGACGGGAGCAACAGGTGTATAGGCCCTAACCTTGATACTAATCCAAATCTGTTTTAAGTTGTGTTTTAAATAATACTATTGGCTGGACACTTCAATTTTTTGTATACTTGAAAATAACACTATACATATATATCTTTTATTTTATTTACTTATTTATTTTTTAAATTTTACTTTAATTTTATTTTTTTTCTCCCAGCCTGTTTTCCTGCACAGAGATACCGCCTTTTTCTAAACAAAATGTGCGTTGTTGACGGATAACTGTTACTTGCCGGTCAACTTGAGGGTGTTACTTGTTTCAGTGGGGTTGCCTTGTCGTTTGGGGACTAGGCTAGGGTTTTGGGGAGTTGGGGAGGGGGTGGGTAGAGGGGTCCCCTCATGCTCTACCTATGTTATATTCTTTTCTTTTTTTAGTATGTTAGTCTTACATTGTTTTCCCTTTTCCTTTTACTCTATCATGGTCACACGAAACCAATGTAACGAAACCGATGTAACAAAACTCTGTATGTCTAGTACACTTAATGTAATAACGTTTAATGTCAGAGGCCTTGGCCACCCAATTAAACGGAAGAGAGTTCTTACATTCTTAAAAAAGGAAAAAGTAGACATAGCTTTCCTTCAGGAAACTCATTTGTCCAATGAGGAGCATAAAAAACTCAAGAGAGATTGGGTCGGGCAAGCTTATTTCTCTAGCTTCACAAGCAATAAAAGGGGAAGAGCAATACTTATTCATAAAAAATTACCTTTCATACTTAAGGAACAACATAGCGACTATGATGGCAGACAAATATTAATTAGGGGGATGCTATATGGACAAGAACTGACATTGCTGAACGTATATGCACCGAACGAAGATATTCCTAAATTCATGATGGATATGATTACCCTATTCAATCAATATAATACAGACTTTGGAATAGTTGCCGGAGATTTTAATTGTCATATGGATAGTAACTTTGACAAATCCTCAGCCACACTGTCTAACCCCAACGCTTCTAAGACTCTGAGGCCTGGTCGATGTTTGGAGAGAACTTAATCCTACAAGGAAAGACTACACTTTCTGTTTGGCTAGACACAAATCATACTCTCGATTGGATTTATTTTTTTTACCTCAGGATCATCTCTCATCCGTAGTTTCATGCGATATAGGGCCCATTCTTATATCAGACCACTCACCAGTCTACCTGCGCTTAGCCCTCCCCCAGCAGACAATTCAAACCAAACAATGGAGATTTAATGCCTCCCTCCTCACAGATATGGATGCTTGTAATAATATTAGAAAATGGTTAGAGCAGTATAGACAGGATAATGCGTTCTCCCCTGTTACCCCGGCAGTGAAGTGGGATGCAGCTAAAGCAGTCATTAGGGGCCAGTTGATCTCTTACGCATCTGCAAAAAAAAAATCTATTATTAAACAAACAGAACAACTTAAGAGAGTTATCCAACTTGGAGAAATGCCATAAACGCTCTTCTACAGAGGAAAACTTAAGAAACCTAAATGCAGTCAGAACTAATCTTAATCTCATTCAAACAGAACATATCAAACTTCTATTCTTTACCAAACAGCAATATCATGAATATGGCAACAAGCCAAGTAGACTTCTAGCCTATCAAATCAAAAAAGAACGTGCAGAAAGTACAATAAAGTGTACACGTAATGCGGCAGGTCAGTTGAAATACGATACACAATCAATTAAGTCCTCATTTCTTGATTTTTATACACAGCTCTACGCGTCAGAAAATCCCTCCGCAACAGATATCCACAGTTTTTTGGAAAAAATATCCCTACCCTCTATCTCAGAGGGTGAGAAGGAACAGTTGAGTGCTCCATTTACCCCAGAGGAGGTGTTACAAGCAACCAAGTCAATGCCCTCTGGAAAAACTCCAGGTTTAGACGGATATTCTGTAGAAGGCTTTCTGGGTGCAAATCGAGCCACTTTTCATGCCCATGGTTACTGATTTTTTTGAAAAGGGCGTTCTTCCTGACACTATGAACTGCAATAAAATCTTCACAAGAGGGACAAGGATGCTGCCGAATGCGCATCTTTTCGCCCAATTTTATTACTTCCAGTTGACTTAAAGATATTATCTAAATTAATTGCACGCAGGCTGGAAGACCTGTTGCCCCAGATTATTAATCCTGATCAGTCCGGTTTTGTGAAGGCACGCTATGCATCTGACAATATCCAGAGGCTATTAAATATAATCGACCACTCGGCCCTACACAACAGAACAACCCTACTACTTTCGCTTGACGCAGAAAAAGCGTTTGACAGGGTCGAGTGGTCATATTTGTTTGCCGTTCTGGAGAAATTTAATCTTGGTAAAAAATGCATTGGGTGGGTCAAAACTATGTATAGCAACCCACAAGCCCAAATATGTATAAATGGTAACCACACTGAAAAATTTGATTTGTTTAGAGGCTGCCGGCAGGGATGCCCTCTATCTCCATTTTTATTTAACTTGGCAATTGAACCACTCGCAGAAGCCATAAGGGCTAATGAAGAGATAGCTGGTATCAATATCGGCAAAACACAGAACAAAATTTCACTTTATGCTGACGATATAATCCTATACTTAACTAGCCCTGAGCGATCAATCCCAGCAGTATTAGACCTTATCACTAAATTTGGAACAATATCAGGCTATAAAATCAATTTGACAAAATCCAATGCATTATTAATGAATTCGTCAGTTTCTAATAGCCTCAGGGCAATCTCACCGTTCACCTGGGCCCAAAACAGCTTTAAATATCTTGGGGTGAATGTGGCTCTAAAACTCAAAGATCTTTACCCCATAAATTACATTCCATTGCTTAAAAAGATTAAGGAGGAATTAGAACATTGGAAAATGCTCCCCATCTCATTTCTTGGACGAATTAATGTAATTAAAATGAATGTTCTGCCCCGTTTTAGTTATTTATTTCAGTAATGCGCACTGGATAGACATAGAAGAAGAACTTTGTACTCCTATATCTACAACATTGCTACCATTCATTAACAACATAAATGCTCTACATCAAATAACAAAAACATATGTAGTTTACAACACTCTTCGGGCTTGGCAAGATATAAATAAGTTCTGTGGGAATTTTGGTAAAATATCCAGGCTTTCCCCCATATCCTTAAACCCAGATCTGCCACCGTCTATTGGTGGTTCCTTGTTCGCAAAGTGGAGAGGAAATGGTGTACAGCAATTCCAACAATTTGATGGGGATACACTAAAGTCCTTTGCTGTTCTAATGTCATAGTATGGAATTCCGAAACAGGACTTTTATAAATACTTACAAATTCGCCATTTAATAAACACCCTGAAAGGGGAAATAAACACGCCTGTCTTCGGGGCTAACAAATCTTGAGGAGATTTTGGTAAACTCAACATCATTAAAAGGAACAATCTCTGTAATTTATATTGCTTTGTTGGACCCTTACAGCTCTTCCTTGACTCCACTTAGGAACATATGGCAGAAGGATATGGGACTTGCTTTTGATGAAGATCAATGGAAAACAGTATGTCAGAATGTTTTTTCCTCACTGTCCTGTAATAAAATAATCGAACAAAATTATAAATTCATGCACAGGATGTACCTTACCCCGCTCCGCTTAAGTAAAATGTTTCCTAACTCATCCCCCAGATGTCATCGTTGTAAAACATGTAAAGGGTCAATTATGCATGTTTTTTGGGAATGCAGGAAATTAAAACACTTCTGGAAGGCGGTACATGATCTAACTGTTAAGATTGTGAAAACCCTGCTGGACATTACACCAACACGGTACCTCTTTGGTACGGAATTGGACAAGACACTGGACACCACATGCAGGAAGAGGATTATCATAATGTCTTATATAGCAAAGAAATGTATCTTGCTCAATTGGAATCAACAGAGACCTCCATCATTTAATCTGTTTAAACAAATCCTCAACGAAACTTTAAGACTGGAACAACGCACATCCGCCCTAAAAAATAAGGGGGATGCCTTCCGAAGGATATGGGAACCGCTTATGGACCTCTGACACTACCGTGTCATGACAGGGTTTGGCATGCTCACACAACATTCACAAAGGATGAACTGTGACCATGGACTGATTTGATTTAATTTGCTGTATTTTATTTGTTTGTTTATTTATAATTTAATTTTATTATTTTTTTGCCCTCTCTTATGTTAATAAAATGTTAAATCTATAAAAAGACAATTGAAAAAAAAAATTAAATATCTTCTAATATAATCTTAAATTAGATTCGCAATTAGATTATTTTCCAAAATTGTTCAGCCCTACTATGCACACTGATCAAATGTGGTTAATACCAACGATTGTTGGCTGACTCTCAAGGAATGCTACTTCTAAGTCTAATAATTATTGATGACTCTAAACGTTCTTAATTATGTACTTCGAATCAATCATCCCCACTAATGAAACCCATAAAGAATAGTATATCGTTTTAAAACAGTAACGTTATTTGGAGGTGCATGGCTCTCCTCAGCGGGCAGGCAGAACTCTGCAGCCGCTCTCCCCTCGGCTCTCTGCCTTTCAACTGTTTGTGTCCCTCCGGTTCAGGATCAGCCACTAATGGTATCTGACTAATATCTAAGTGAACAATGACTCTGTTACAGTGTGTAGCTAAATCTAACAATGCCCGTTTGTAAAGTTTAACGTTAACATGACGTCAGCTAACTGAGAGCTGAGCCTTTACTTTACCACTTCACACAGAAACCTTTTCTTCAATGTATTATCACCCTAATGTCTAACACTAACATTAATATAATACATTTTGGCTTCTCTCTTCTTGCTGACTTCTCTGACTCTTAAACGCTGTGGTTAGCACACACTACCATTAACTTAGCATCGTTAGCAAAGCTTGGGGCTGCTCGTATCTGGCTAATTAGCAGCCTAACGAGCTAAGCTAACAAGCTATATGCCGACAGCAATACACATAAATAAAATACTAGAATTTCACTCACCAACTGGAGCACGGACTGGAGGTTCTTTCTCCAGTAAACCTGCGCAACCTGCCATTAATCGTCCGATATTTGCATGAAGAAAACTCAGAAGAATGCACACAAGGGGCAGACAGACTGCTAGCAGTGACAGCGGCAGCAAAAACCTGTCAATCAAAGCAACCATGCCTTTAATAATGCAGAACTTTAAGGCTTAATATAATTAAACGTGAGGTGAGTTATAAAAAAAAAAATTCACCCCCCTCACAGTTGTCATGAAGGGGGAATTTGAGCCATATACAGTAAAACCATTTTTGAACCAGGCTGTAAACATGTTTTATTCTGCTGTAAAGTTAGGCATTTTAACATGGGTGTCAATGGAGATTGACTCCCTTCTGCAGCTAGCCTCAAGTGGCCACTCGATGAATTGCAGTTTTGGCTACATCCGTGTTGGCTTCAGCCCAGAGAGCGGAAGTTTGCCGCTTGGTTCCACAACAGCTGATCAGCATTAGTTCAACCAATCCAGCTCCGATACTACGACTGACCATGGCAACTGGTAACTGAAGACTTGGTCAGACAGCTGCTTCAGGTTGTGCAGGAAGGGAGGGGTCCAAGAGAAACTAAGAGTTTGTTGAAGATAAACCTGTCAGCGAGCAGGTCAAGTTCACTGCGTGAACCATGGTAACTGACCCAGAGTTTAAGATAAACCTGCTTATGGAATGGAAAACCCAGAGTTTTCCTCATCTCATGCTCAACGTTTTTCAAATGTTTTCACTAAACCCACTTTCTGTAACATGGCCCTGTTCCCTACAGCTACTAATAGACATCACTTCTGTATAAACAGAGAATTCTAGATGCTATTCTGCCTTTCTCATGTCTGTTTGACTTTAGACAGCATCTTGAAGAGTAATTTATTCTGTCACCCAGCAAGCCTGTCAGTTTCTTTTACTGGATTGTAACATGTGTTACATCATGTGCAGATGGCTTCTAGGTGTTGACACTCAGCATGCATGCATGCACTCTCTGCTGTACAACACAGGATTGTATTCAAAGTGCTGATTATTGCTGTTTTGTAAAGAAATGATTACATTTTATAATGCATTTCACCATTTAAGGAAAAAAGATACACAACAATGGTCTCTGGTGTGGAGGATGGAACAGGATTATTTCATTGTGGGGAAGTTTTATTAATAATATGTAGCTGCTTCTGGACAGTAATGAGTTCATGCATTCTTATTCTGACTAAGCTTTATAATATAGCTACATGTCAACCTTAACATTCATGTATTTGGAATCTTTCTTTTGGAGCATGATAAACGGGAGCTAAACAGGAAACGGAGCATAAAAATTTACATATGTTTCCCGAAAACTGCTGATCCAGCTCTTATATAAGAGATAAATGTTGGATGATGGGTGCCGGAAGCTACTGTGCTAAAACTGGCATCTTCAGTCACCTGCTTTCCTGTCATCCTGTCCTGTGCATTAATTTGAAAGCAAAAAATTGACAAAATTCTGTGTGGTGCACAATTTTAGCAATGAATGAAAACCTGAAAGCAATATATTCTTGTTTGGGTAGAACATTAAAGCCCTCAGGTGAAGCTGAAGGTAAAGATCCTCATGGCAAATCCTATTTATGCACAGTATTGTGTAATGTAATTTCGGTGTCTGTAGAACATATTAAATGAGGTGTGGTAGCCTGAAAATTATGATAATGTATCTGATAATGTATCTGTCTGTAGCAGGTTTGAACTGATTTTCAGTTGTCTTCTGTACACAGGGAGAGGGGGAGAGGGAGGGAGAGAGAGATATTCTGCCCCCCCCCCCCCCCCCCC
>NC_060168.1:5548376-5552140 GCF_021292245.1 Micropterus dolomieu | reverse complement strand
ACAACATAGCGACTATGATGGCAGACAAATATTAATTAGGGGGATGCTATATGGACAAGAACTGACATTGCTGAACGTATATGCACCGAACGAAGATATTCCTAAATTCATGATGGATATGATTACCCTATTCAATCAATATAATACAGACTTTGGAATAGTTGCCAGTGATTTTAATTGTCATATGGATAGTAACTTAAACAAATCATCAGCCACACTGTCTAACACCAACGCTTCTAAGACTCTGAGGTTAGCCTCGGCTGATGTTGGCCTGGTCGATGTTTGGAGAGAACTTAATCCTACAAAGAAAGACTACACTTTCTATTCGGCTAGACACAAATTATACTCTCGATTAGATTTATTTTTTTTACCTCAGGATCATCTCTCATCCATAGTTTCATGCGATATAGGGCCCATTCTTATATCAGACCACTCACCAGTCTACCTGCGCTTGGAGATTTAATGCCTCCCTCCTCACAGATATGGATGCTTGTAATAATATTAGAAAATGGTTAGAGCAGCATAGACAGGATAATGCGTTCTCCCCTGTTACCCCGGCAGTGATGTGGGATGCAGCTAAAGCAGTCATTGGGGGCCAATTGATCTCTTACGCATCTGCAAAAAAAAAAATCTATTATTAAACAAACAGAACAACTTAAGAGTTATCCAACTTGGAGAAATGCCATAAACGCTCTCCTACAGAGGACAACTTAAGAAACCTAAATGCAGTCAGAACTAATCTTAATCTCAATCAAACAGAACATATCAAAAAACTTCTATTCTTTACCAAACAGCAATATCATGAATATGGCAACAAGCCAAGTAGACTTCTAGCCTATCAACTCAAAAAAGAACGTGCAGAAAGTACAATAAAGTGTACACATATTGCGGCAGGTCAGTTGAAATACGATACACAATCAATTAAGTCCTCATTTCTTGATTTTTATACACAGCTCTACGCGTCAGAAAATCCCTCCGCAACAGATATCCACAGTTTTTTGGACAAAATATCCCTACCCTCTATCTCAGAGGGTGAGAAGGAGCAGTTGAGTGCTCCATTTACCCCTGAGGAGGTGTTACAAGCAATCAAGTCAATGCCCTCCAGAAAAACCAGGTTTAGACGGATATTCTGTAGAATTCTATAAGGCTTTCTGGGTGCAAATCGAGCCACTTTTCATGCCCATGGTTACTGATTTTTTTGAAAAGGGCGTTCTTCCTGACACTATGAAGACTGCAATAATATCTTTAATACACAAGAAGGACAAGGATGCTGCCGAATGCACATCTTAAAGAGACTTAAAGATATTATCTAAATTAATTGCACGCAGGCTGGAAGACCTGTTGCCCCAGATTATTAATCCTGATCAGTCCGGTTTTGTGAAGGCACGCTATGCATCTGACAATATCCGGAGGCTATTAAATATAATCGACCACTCGGCCCTACACAACAGAACATCCCTACTACTTTCGCTTGACGCAGAAAAAGCGTTTGACAGGGTCGAGTGGTCATATTTGTTTGCCGTTCTGGAGAAATCTTTAATCTTGGTAAAAATTTGAGTTGTTTAGAGGCTGCCGGCAGGGATGCCCTCTATCTCCATTTTTATTTAACTTGACAATTGAACCACTCGCAGAAGCCATAAGGGCTAATGAGGAGATAGCTGGTATCAATATCGGGAAAATACAGAACAAAATTTCACTTTATGCTGACGATATAATCCTATACTTAACTAGCCCTGAGCGATCAATCCCAGCAGTATTAGACCTTATCACTAAATTTGGAACAATATCAGGCTATAAAATCAATTTGACAAAATCCAATGCATTATTAATGAACTCGTCAGTTTCTAATAGCCTCAGGGCAATCTCACCGTTCACCTGGGCCCAAAACAGCTTTAAATATCTTGGGAGAATGTGGCTCTAAAACTCAAAGATCTTTACCCCATAAATTACATTCCATTGCTTAAAAAGATTAAGGAGGAATTAGAACATTGGAAAATGCTCCCCATCTCATTTCTTGGACGAATGAATGTAATTAAAATGAATGTTCTGCCCCGTTTTAGTTATTTATTTCAGTCACTGCCCTGTTACTTGGATAAAACACTCTTTAAATCTATAAACAAAATGTTAACCTCTTTCATCTGGAAAAATTCCTTACCAAGAATAGCTTTTAAAACTAAAATCTAGAGAGAAAGGGGGACTGACATTACCAGACTTACAGATGTACTATTGGGCAGCCCAGACAAAGGGCCTGATTAGCTGGGTGCAAAAATGTAGTAATGCGCACTGGATAGACATAGAAGAAGAACTTTGTACTCCTACAACATTGCTACCATTCATTAACAACATAAATGCTCTACATCAAATAACAAAAACATATGTAGTTTACAACACTCTTCGGGCTTGGCAAGATATAAATAAGTTCTGTGGGAATTTTGGTAAAATATCCAGGCTTTCCCCCATATCCTTAAACCCAGATCTGCCACCGTCTATTGGTGGTTCCTTGTTCGCAAAGTGGAGAGGAAATGGTGTACAGCAATTCCAACAATTGTTTGATGGGGATACACTCAAGTCCTTTGCTGTTCTAATGTCAGAGTATGGAAATCCGAAACAGGACTTTTATAAATACTTACAAATTCGCCATTTAATAAACACCCTGAAAGGGGAAAAACGCCTGTCTTCGGGGCTAACAAATCTTGAGGAGATTTTGGTAAACTCAACATCATTAAAAGGAACAATCTCTGTAATTTATAGTGCTTTGTTGGACCGTTACAGCTCTTCCTGGACTCCACTTAGGAACATATGGCAAAAGGATATGGGACTTGCTTTTGATGAAGATCAATGGGAAACAGTATGTCAGAATGTTTTTTCCTCACTGTCCTGTAATAAAATAATCGAACAAAATTATAAATTCATGCACAGGATGTACCTTACCCCGCTCCGCTTAAGTAAAATGTTTCCTAACTCATCCCCCAGATGTCATCGTTGTAAAACATGTAAAGGGTCAATTATGCATGTTTTTTGGGAATGCAGGAAATTAAAACACTTCTGGAAGGCGGTACATGATCTAACTGTTAAGATTGTGAAAACCCTGCTGGACATTACACCAACACGGTACCTCTTTGGTACGGAATTGGACAAGACACTGGACACCACATGCAGGAAGAGGATTATCATAATGTCTTATATAGCAAAGAAATGTATCTTGCTCAATTGGAATCAACAGAGACCTCCATCATTTAATCTGTTTAAACAAATCCTCAACGAAACTTTAAGACTGGAACAACGCACATCCGCCCTAAAAAATAAGGGGGATGCCTTCCGAAGGATATGGGAACCGCTTATGGACCTCTGACACTACCATGTCATGACAGGGTTTGGCATGCTTACATAACATTCACAAAGGATGAACTGTGACTATGGACTGATTTGATTTAATTTGCTGTATTGTATTTATTTATTAGCTTTTTTTAAAAATTTATTTATTTATTTTATTTTTATTTTATTTTTTTATTTTATTATTATTATTATTATTTTCTCTCTCTCTTATGTTAATAAAATGTTAAAAATCAAAAAAAAAAAAGAAAACAAAGAACTACATTCTGTAACAGGCTTATGCATACACACATACAGATACACTCACCCACACGTACTCAGACACATACACTCACCTAAAGGATTATTAGGAACACCATACTAATACTGTGTTTGACCCCCTTTCGCCTTCAGAACTGCCTTAATTCTACGTGGCATTGATTCAACAAGGT
>NC_060168.1:5542840-5548356 GCF_021292245.1 Micropterus dolomieu | reverse complement strand
CCCCCCCCCCCCCCCCAAACACACTTCTGATACCAAACTCTGCCCTTGCCCCTTAAATTTATTTTGGCTGACACACAGTTCAACCGAGCTGAGCATTTTCTAATCTATTTTCTCACCATTTAACTGATAGTGTTTGGTTTGAGGTCAGTTCTACTAGAACTCACTTTCCAGATGCATTTCTCAAATCAGTTGCTGAAATATGTCCATACTGGAGACCCTCCAAGTAAATGCCATGAAGCCATCCGCTGGGAAGACAGTGCTGGCTCACTGTTTCCCTTTGGTGACACAAAACCAAGAGCAAAGTCTTTTTGCCTTATTGTACGTCAGCATGTTTATAACTAAGCCAAGAAAAAAAAAAAAAAACCTTTCCAGATGATCAGCATGGGCTAGTTTGTATTAATGATGCTGCTCTCCAGAGATGGCCAGAGTGAGAGATCAACTCTGCAATAAATTTCACAAGTGGATGACAAACCTACTAGCTCTACTTGTCTTTCTACTTGTGTCTCTTTGCAGCTCTTAGAGATCTGTCTAAATGATGCACAGCAGTTGTGTTTAGTGCATTTCTATCCCTTCCCCACATGTCTCCTTCCTTCCCATAATTACCTTTCCACCAACTCCTCCTTCTCTCACAATCCTTCCCTTTTCTTTCCCTCTTTTGTGCAACATCCTCTCTTCTAATGCTTCATGTTTTTGACTGAGTTATGCAAAACAGTGGTCTCAATGGATCCAGCAAGAGTCTCTTTAATCCAATTACTTCTCTTCATGCTTGTTGCCTCTGAGGCCAACACCAAGCTAATGTATACCAGTAGAAAATAATCCAAATGAAGGCCGTTTGAGATAACCTAAAATGAACCGTTGCATTGGTGGATTGTGTGGGAAAGAGAATAGTACATGTACAGTAGTTTTCCTGAAGACAAATGGTGCTGTAGTTACACAAAGCACGGGAGGCAAAATCAAAAATGGCTCTCATCACAATATCCATTACTGTTGATGCCTCTGGCCAACCCGTGTGCATTAATCACAAGACATTTCCATTGTGTTCCTGAGTGGAGGCAGTGTGAGGCTGGCCGCTACATAATTTGAAAAGCAGATGATTAAAGGTTTAAATTGCCATGCATCTGTCATAGTGATGTTGAGCTTTGGTGGATGTCACACTCCCAAAGGTGATTGTTCTCAAGAGGCTGAAATGTATTTCAATCACATAAAGAAAGTGAATATCATAAATTCTGACTTGTGGATTTATGAGCTGTGAGGCACAGATGCACGTGAAATAACTACATACTGTATATACAATAATGTAAACAATTCAGATAGTATACACCTTACTTACACCATCAGCAGTTGAGGTGTAGCTCTCTCTCAACAGTCCTCAACAGATTCTAATCCTGTAATACAAAATGTGCTATTAGGTGCACACTAAACATGCTCTTCATGTTTAACAAAAAAAATTCATGTGTCTTGTGAACTCAAAAGTAAGATTCCATTAGTGGTGTCTAATGGCAACAGCTCAAAAGCGGTCAAAGAAATATTATTACTCCAGTATTATCCTATACTGGTAACATTATGTTCTATCTCACACAGGCTCCGCCCTCTACTGGACTCTATGGGTACTACCTCTCCTCCTATCACACGCACGTACTCGCCCACTGAAATTTTGAATACTGTAAGTAGCCGACCAATTGGACGTCGCTACTGTACGTGCGTACCGTATAAATAGCGGTGTCCTCACTGCTCAGCATCCTTTTTTCTTCAGACAGACGGCGAATCGCCCACTGACTTTCACCTCCACGGATGGAGTCGCTGCTCCTTGAAGCTCGCCTTTGCCCGTCGTGCCCCGGTCTGATCGCCGGGGTAGACACTCATCGATCCAGCTTTGAATGCCTCGGCAGGGACCACGCCAGAGATGGCATCCGCCAACCGCCGGCGTGTGTTGACTGCCAAGCCATTCCTCTCATCCGGCGTCAGCAGCGCTGGGAGCATTTCTGGCAGTGTGACCTCTCCCTCATCTGCGAAGAGAGTGAGGAAGACGCCGGCCCGGATCCCCTCCCTGCCGAGGAGGATGCTCCGGCCCACGATCTACCGCCTCATTCGGCTTCACGCTCCCTGCCGTCCCTGCCGCCGCCGCCGCCACTGATCGACGATGATGCTGACAGCCTGTCATCTGCATCAGCCACCTCTACCGCGGCCATCTCGGCCGTGTCTAAAGAGCAAATTAATTCCTCTTCAGTCCGTCACAACTTCCCCGCGGTTATGGCTATAGCGGCGGGGCGCGTCGGGCTAGCACTGCCCCCCCCCCCATCCCGCCTAAGCCGGTGAGTCGGCTCCGGGAGGGGTTCTACGGGCCGTGCTCAGCCCGCCTTCGTCTCCCCGGCTCTCCCAGAAATCTGGCAGTGCGCCGAGGCATCCTGGGCAGAGCCGCAGCGGACGAGGGCGCCCGTTGCGGGTTTGATTGATTTCCTGCGCGTGCAGGGCCACACTGAAACAGCTGTTCCGTGCGTGCCCCTGCTGGAAGAGGCCCTCGCTGCCCACCTTCTTCCTCACTCAGCTGGCTGGTCAGCGGGAAGGAGGCCCCGCCCGCCGCTGGCGCAGGACAGGGGGACGTTGGAGTATTTTGAAAAAATATTCCAACTGGGCGAGCAGCTGGCCGCAGCGGCCAACAATCTGGGTGTGCTGGGCGTCGCAGCGGCATCAGAGTCCCCGATCGCCCCCCCCTCCTCATCGGACCAGGTGGATTTCCTGCCCCGAGCCATCGGTCAGATGAACAACCTGGTCCAGGGTGTGGCCACCGCTGCTGGGCGTGTCATGTCTCTGGCTACAGTAGGTTCTCGCCACGTGTGGTTGGGACTTACCGCTCTCCATGGGAAGGACCGGGAGGAGCTGTTGGGTGCCCCCATCTCATCTGACGGCCTCTTTGGCTCCATATCCTCCGCTACTCAGCACTTCAGAAGGTTGGAGGAGGAGAAGGCGCAGCTCAGTCGCCACCTGCTGCTGGCTCACGGTAAGGGCAGCGAGCTTCGCCGTCGTAATGCCACCCTCAGACGTCGTGCTCGCCGCCAAGCCAGATCGCCGCTGTCTTCATCACCGGCTACTCAGGGCGGATCCACGGATGCACCGCGCCCTCCCCGAGACACCGGGCCGCCCAGGGATCCCACACAGGCGAGAGGATTTACATCGCGGCCAGAGGAGCAGCCTAGACCCCCCCGCCAGCCTACCTGCGGCTGGGGGAAGAAGCGGCTGCTGAAATGACTGGCTGAGGAGGGAGAGCAGCCGGCCGATGTGGCCGAGCCCCTCCCCTCCATCTCATGTCCAAGCCACTATGTTTTTAAGTTGTGTGCTGCTTGTGACAAGGGTGTAATGTACCAAATGTTTTGATTAAAACAACCTACATTCCTCAAAGAGCTAATTCCTCCCCACCAACCCCTTCCCAGCAAAGTGTTGTGCTGAACACGCCACTTCAACACGGCGCGTTCACCAACGCTAAGCTAACGGCGTGGCCCACACCGCTCTCCCGGCTAGGGCTGAACGAGACGGTGGTGCGGCCCGGGCATCCACAGTGCTTGCTACGCCGCCTGAGCTGCGACACACTCCGCTTCTGCGGCATGACGGCCGAGAAACGAGCCGCTCTTGCCGTAGAAGCGGCACAATGCAGCTATCTGATCCTAGCTTGCATTCCCAGCGCGCCTACGTGAACCCGCTCGGGCGCGCTGCTAGCTCACCGGCAGTGTTTTCGTGCCACACAGACATAGACGCTAAGCTGCCGAAAACTGCTCCAACGAGAAGTCGCAGCGCATCACAGAGTATCCGTGGTAGCAGCAGCCTAGCCCGCTATTGCCGGAGAGATGCTGTCACTAGCCACGTCTCTCCTGTCATAGCAAAGCAGGGAAGATTGCTCGTTGCCTCTGCGAGCGGCTCGCTGCGCTGTTTGGCCGCAGAGGGGACACTATCTCTCCCACAGTGGCCAACAGCTGTGGAGAGGAGAGCTCCCCGGCTCGTCACTTCTCCTCTACAGTTCTGCTGATAGTGAACGCGTCGCCGTAGACGCTACGACAACACTGTCGCAGGCAATGACGTCAACGGAGCGACCGGCCGTGGTGCGTTCAGGACACCACAATCCGCTCGGGTTTTTCGAGACTTCGGCCGTGGTGCGTTCAAGGTCACCACGACCGGTTCGGCCCTTTCGATTGCAGCCCCCCTTGGGCCAAACTCCCATTTATGGAGGGTTTGGCGGCGGTGAGGGCCGAGGAAGCTTTCCAGCGTTTCATCCACAGCGCTCCTCAGCTAACAGCGCGTCCCCTGACTCATTTCCACACGGAATGGAGACGCTGCTGCAAGCCAATAGACTGGATGGACGGCACACTGAGGCGGGGTTACTCCCTACAAATTTGCCGTATCCCACCGTCTTTCCAGGGCATCAAGGAAGCCAACCTGTCCTCTCAGGAGGAGGTGGACTTCCTGGCCACAGAGATTCAACAGCTCCTGCAGAAACAGGCTATCTCTGTTGTTCCAACCACAATGGTCTTTACTCCACGTACTTCCTGGTCCCCAAGAAGACTGGAGGCTTCAGACCCATCCTGGATCTCCGCTACCTGAACCAGCATATTGCACGGAAACCGTTCCGCATGCTGACACTCAGAAAACTGCTAGAGCTAGTGCAGCCCGGCGATTGGTTGACGACCATAGACCTGAAAGACGCCTACTTTCATGTCGAGGTGGCCCGGAAACACAGGAAGTTTCTGCGTTTTGCCTTCCAGGGGGTGGCTTACGAATACACCAGACTCCCCTTCGGCTACTCACTGGCCCCACGCACATTCAGCAAGTGCGTAGACGCCGCACTGCTACCATTGCGCGATCAGGGCATGAGAGTCTTTTTCTACTTAGACGACCTCATTGTCATGGCCAGGTCAAAACAATGGGCAATTTTCCACACAGCTCAGGTGATTTTGCATCTGAACAACCTGGGCTTTGCAATCAACTGGGAGAAGAGCTCCCCCTATCCCCGCCAGGAGGTGGAGTATTTGGGGGTTGTGCTCAACTCAGCCAGCCTGAGAGCTCATCTGTCGGAACTCAGACAGACGACCCTTCTTCAAGCGGTCCGCAAGCTCCAGCTGAGAACTGCTGTGACGGCACTGGCAGTAATGCAGCTGCTGGGGCTCATGGCAGCAGCCCATCCAGTAGTTACCCTGGGCCTGCTACACATGCGGCGGCTACAACGCTGGTTTACCAGCCTGCATCTAAACCTCAAGAGGCACAAGCGATGCATGGTGACGCCCCCCCAGTCAGTACAGAGGGACCTGCGGTTCTGGGGGTCCCCTCATCGCCTGAGGGCGGGGGTACCGCTCGGCCGGATATCCTCATACGTGTCGGTGTTCACGGATGCGTCTCTGACCGGATGGGGAGGGACCTGCCTGGGGAGAGCAGTGGGTGGTGTGTGGCCTCCTGGGGAGAGCCGACACATCAACCAACTGGAGCTCCAGGCGGTTTTTCTGGTCCTCCAGCACCACAAAGCCCTAGTCCAG
>NC_060168.1:5532261-5542740 GCF_021292245.1 Micropterus dolomieu | reverse complement strand
CTCACCTAAAGGATTATTAGGAACACCATACTAATACTGTGTTTGACCCCCTTTCGCCTTCAGAACTGCCTTAATTCTACGTGGCATTGATTCAACAAGGTGCTGAAAGCATTCTTTAGAAATGTTGGCCCATATTGATAGGATAGCATCTTGCAGTTGATGGAGATTTGTGGGATGCACATCCAGGGCACGAAGCTCCCGTTCCACCACATCCCAAAGATGCTCTATTGGGTTGAGATCTGGTGACTGTGGGGGCCATTTTAGTACAGTGAACTCATTGTCATGTTCAAGAAACCAATTAGAAATGACTCGAGCTTTGTGACATGGTGCATTATCCTGCTGGAAGTAGCCATCAGAGGATGGGTACATGGTGGCCATAAAGGGATGGACATGGTCAGAAACAATGCTCAGGTAGGCCGTGGCATTTAAACGATGCCCAATTGGCACTAAGGGGCCTAAAGTGTTGGTCTGCTGGTCGATCCTCCAACAGAGCACGAGGAGCGGGAGTCGGCCGGACCACTGACGGGGCTGATGTTGGTCGGTCCTCCGACAAGGTATGGGGGCTCACCGGTGGGGTAGAAACAGATCGATCCAAGGTATGAGGAGCAGGCTGGGGGCTAGCGCCCCTAGGAGGCCGGGGATCAGGAGGGACCGTCTGGGGGCTAGCGGCGCTAGCGGGCTGGGGATCAGGACCAGACTGGGGACTAGCTGGCCGGGGATCAGGAAGGACAGGCTGGTGGCTAACGGCACTAGCAGACAGGGGACCAAGAGGGACAGGCAGGAGGCTAGCAGCGCTAGCAAGCCGGGGCACAGGCTGGGGGCCAGCGGCGCTAGCAGGCTGCGGATTGGGACGGACAGACTGGGAACTAGGGGCGCTATTGGGGCGCGGATTGGGAGGGACAGGCAGGAGGCTAGCGGCGCTAGCAGGTCGAGGAACAGGCTGGGGGGTAGCGGAGCTAGCAGCCTGGGAATCAGGAGGGTCAGGCTCGGGGCTAGCGGCGCTAGCAGGCCGGGGGAACAGGCTGGGGACTAGTGGCACTAGCAGGCTGGGGATCAGAAGGGACAGGTTGGGGGCTAGCAGGCCCCATGCTAAGCCCAGCATGAGGAGCACTGGGGAAGTTCAGAGCCGATAGCAGGGATCCTTTGAGAAGACCCACCTCCCAAACCAGCCTTGCCACACCAGGAGCATTCAGTAGGAACAGGCTGGGGGCCAGCAGCGCTAGCAGGCCGGGGGAACAGGCTGGGGACTAGTGGCACTAGCAGGCTGGGGATCAGAAGGGACAGGTTGGGGGCTAGCAGGCCCCATGCTAAGCCCAGCATGAGGAGCACTGGGGAAGTTCAGAGCCGATAGCAGGGATCCTTTGAGAAGACCCACCTCCCAAACCAGCCTTGCCACACCAGGAGCATTCAGTAGGAACAGGCTGGGGGCCAGCAGCGCTAGCAGGCCGGGGGAACAGGCTGGGGACTAGTGGCACTAGCAGGCTGGGGATCAGAAGGGACAGGTTGGGGGCTAGCAGGCCCCATGCTAAGCCCAGCATGAGGAGCACTGGGGAAGTTCAGAGCCGATAGCAGGGATCCTTTGAGAAGACCCACCTCCCAAACCAGCCTTGCCACACCAGGAGCATTCAGTAGGAACAGGCTGGGGGCCAGCAGCGCTAGCAGGCCGGGGGAACAGGCTGGGGACTAGTGGCACTAGCAGGCTGGGGATCAGAAGGGACAGGTTGGGGGCTAGCAGGCCCCATGCTAAGCCCAGCATGAGGAGCACTGGGGAAGTTCAGAGCCGATAGCAGGGATCCTTTGAGAAGACCCACCTCCCAAACCAGCCTTGCCACACCAGGAGCATTCAGTAGGAACAGGCTGGGGGCCAGCAGCGCTAGCAGGCCGGGGGAACAGGCTGGGGACTAGTGGCACTAGCAGGCTGGGGATCAGAAGGGACAGGTTGGGGGCTAGCAGGCCCCATGCTAAGCCCAGCATGAGGAGCACTGGGGAAGTTCAGAGCCGATAGCAGGGATCCTTTGAGAAGACCCACCTCCCCAACCAGCCTTGCCACACCAGGAGCACTCAGTAGGCAGGGTTGTTGGTCCAGAGCTTTCTCAAAACAGACTAGCGCTTCCAGTTTCTTGTGCCAATCCTCAGTCCTTAATTCACAAAGAAAGTTGTCCATGATGGTTCTCACCTTGCGCAGATCTTCCGGCGAAGAACGTTGAAGTAACAGTACGTGAACATGTCTGAATGAAAAACCACAGACTACATGCTGGTGTTTATTGTGGGATTTCTGTATGAAAGCGGTTGTGTTTTGGATTATGCTCGCTCATGAGTTCAAACGAGCACACACCTGGTTGCAATCTTAAAACCCCACAGCCAGTGGCTGATTTTATTAGTTATTTAAGAAAGGAGTGGGCAGTATTTATGGAAACTAATGACCTGCCAGGCATCTCACTGTTTTGTTTTGGGAGGCAGCAAAAGCAGTCATAAGAGGTACTCATCACACAGGAAAAAGGAAGATAGATCTAGAATTAGAGCTAGAATAAAAAATAAAAACAGTAGAAGCTGTCCAGGGCTGCCTCCTCATATACGTTGAATGATCTGAGAAAATTAAAACTTGAATTAAATGAAATTATTGATAAAAAGACTAAATTCCAGTTGCAAAGACTACACTTAGAGAACTCTGAACATGGCAATAAATCCTGCATTTTCCTAGCCATCCAATTACAATTGAATAAAGAAAATGTAGCCGCAAGCGGCGATTCATGTGCTCAAACCTTTTTTCGCTTTAGCGACTTCAAAATAACTTGTGGTGAAACAGTGTTATGAAACATATCCTGCAAGTTTTATAACGATTGGACAATCATTCTGATCCATAGCTTCATTTATATAATTCCATATCCAGTTGTTATGCATTTATAGCGCCTCCTAGTGGTCGATTTAATGAGACTCGACATATCCTGGACGTTTTGTGTTGATTGGACAAGCATTGAGTCTTGTAGCCTGATTTGCGTTATTTCACCTGCAGTTTGTTTACATTTATAGCGCCCCCTGGTGTTCAATTTGAAACCTTCAGGGCATGTTTCAGTTACTTATGAGGACATAACCTGAGAGATTTGTGATGATTGGAGAATGAATATGTGATTTACACATATTTACACATTACCAATTTGTGTAAGCATCAAACTGGCCAGGTATTTCTGGGGCACTTATCTGAACATATCCTATGAGATTTGTGATGACTGGCCCTACGGTTGCTGGTTTGTGTTCATTTATGTCCAGAGACACGCCCATTTCCCACACTGAGCTTGACCTGTGTGAGAAATTTCAAGTCAATCAGACTTACGGCATGAGGGGCGTGGCCTTTCAAAGTTTGCATTTGGAAGCCTTAATTATAGCGCCACCATGTGGCCGATTGGGTTCATATTTCTATGGAAGCTGCACACCATTTCCAGTTATTCCCCTAAGTTTCATGTTTCTAGCTCATTCCAGCTCATGGGAATTTGAGCCATCGTGGCAGACAACAAAGAATGGGCATTCACTAAAGTAAATGCGTGTCAGCTGTTAGCTGTGACTGCTACCAATGCTGCTGTCAAGTACTGCTCCATCACCAATTTAAAATACGTTAGCGCTACCTACAGGTAAAAGAATCACATGCCACACAAATTCAGTAAATAATAAAGCAGCAACCGGCGTTGGACAGCCCTTGCACGTGAAGCTGGTCAGATAGTGTTGCTCTGTATTGTCACGCACTTTGGACGCTGCATGGAACTGTGTTTTGGTATTTGGTATTTTTAGTTAAAGCCTAAGTAGCTGTTAATAAAAATATACATTATGTGTCGACACTCCAAACAGGAAGGAAGATATAGCAAGTTAAAGAATTGTTTACAGGGTGAGAACTGCAGTTACAACAGGGAGTGAATGAGAGATGACTGAGGGTTTCCTATCAATTAAGGTTCAGTTAAAAAACTAACATAGTTAGTTAGTCAGTTAGACATAGTTCCTAAACTAAACATGTTTTTAGCAAACACCAAATACAACTTTGAAAGATCAACATCTTTTCTGCAACTTACAGCTCAACTGGAGTCTGTAGCTGCACACATGCTGGAGCATTTAGCTCTTAAAGTTGAGTAGGTTGGAAGAAAGTTTAGTCTGCCATTGAAACCATTCATTTTGAAATGTATAAAAATATTAATATAAAATCAACCATTGCATATATCAGCAATAAAAGTAATAGCATACATCTCCTGAACAGGACGTAAATTTTGAAGTTGAAAAACCTTTCTAGGACAAACGGTGCGAACATAGATGCATAAGAAATGGCGAAATAAAGAATAATAAAGAGCAAAGATAAAAGTGTGAGAGCCACAACTCTCACACTAAAGAGCAACAACAACAAAAGTGTCACAGTTCTCAAACCAGTGATAATAAGTATAACAATAGGACACATAATAACAATTGTAGCAAAGGGTGTTGAGCAGGAACATGGTAGCAGCAGGTGACTCGCAACCACAGATCCAGACTCCACAGCTCCAGAGTCAGGAACACCTGCAGGAAGTGATAGGAGGAGAGAGGAGAGGGACGAAAAAAGCACAAGACTACGGGAAAGGGGAGAAGTCGAGATAGTAACATGCATTACTAAAAAAATTACTAATGACCTCCTCATTGCATCAGACAAAGGACTTGTCTCTGTACTTGTTTTATTATATCTGACAGGAACCAGGAAAAGAGATCATATTTCTCCTGTCTTAGCTTCTTTGCATTGGCTTCCAGTAAAATCCTGAATAGAATTTAAAATCATTCTTCTTACCTACAAAGCTCTTAATGGTCAGGCACCATCTTATCTTAAAGAGCTCATAGTACCTTACTACCCCACCAGAGCACTGCGCTCCCAGAATGCAGGGTTACTTGTGGTCCTAGAGTTTCCAAAAGGGCCCCAACGGTGTCCTAGCACAAAGTGCAAGGAACCTATTGTTTTTGCTTGGATTATTATTAAGGCCCGAGCACAAAAGTGCCGCGGCACAAAATTTTGGAAACAGCTTCTTTCACCTTCATGCTCTTATTACAACTTTTACAATTTCCACATTTCTTCTTTTTTGATGAGATTTTGCTCAACAGGAAGTCAGGCATCTTGCGCTTTCTGCATCATTTTCAATATTTTAAACAGGTGTTTGAGGCCTTTAGGATGCTCAAAAACCCACAAAACTTTGCAGCCCGACTCGAATTGGTAATATTTGTATTTGATGTCATTTTTGGGACTTTGGATTGCACGGTGGCTCTATAGCGCGCCCTAAAGCCTTTTTAGCCGTCACATGGCTAGACATTGTCAAACCCTCACGATACTTGGAAAAGGATTGTTTTGTATTTGGGGGCGTGGTTGTGGAACATTGGCTCAATAGCACCCACTACAAATTTTCAACAAAGCAGCCCCTGCTGTACGTTTTACCTAGCTGTGCGAAACTTGAGAAGCCAATGTATCATCTCTAGACTTAAAAATAAGCCTCTTTGACCCATACCCAAAACCCAACAGGAAGTCAGCCATTTTGAATTATTTACAAGATTTTTCCCTGTTTACGGGCTCCGTACTTTAACAAAGTAACTCCTAGAGCTTCAACCCGATCGACTTCAAATGCAGGCAGTGCAATCTTAAGAGCCTTGCGATGTTAAACGGCTCAAATGGCATGTCTATGGCGTGGCTTGATGTTTCGCCATGAAAAAGTAAGGAGCATGTAAATGGACTAGACATGGTCAGATCTGTCCCAAAATTCACAAGTAAACCCCTTAGAGACTTACATGTCAATATCCAGTCATAGTGATAGTACCACTTACTGGCATCTGGAAAGGACATGTTTTAGCCTCATTTAATTTTTTTAACCCCACATAGCACCAAAGCGGATGGAAATGTGTGACCTCATAGCAGGATTACAAAGTTCTTGTCTGATGCTCTTGCCTTGGTGAGTATTTATTCGCCATAAAACAGGAAGCTGTTTTTTGAGAGCAATACAGTTATTATTGTAAACATTGTACACATCTGGTAGCCAGACAACCCTGAATTTGTCCATTCATTTAAAAAGGCAAACCCAAACCCTTTAAAAACACTTTGTTTGTGTTTTCTGGGCTTTCACATGTGCACAGCCCAGCAGCCATATGACATGCTAATCCTGTTTTCCAGGTCTTCTTATGTGTGCATGAGGTGGCAGAAAAGAGAAAACACCTAAAAAGGGAAATGAGTATCCTTCAAAATATAACACAAGCCATAGATCCAAATATACATGCTGCACATCTGCAGCATTTGTGGCAGATGGAAATAATGTTTTCCAGTAAATCATAGCAAGCAGTAGAGCAACAGGTAATGGCTTCATATTTAGTAGTTTTGCCATTCTCATATCATAATTTTGCCATTCTCATGGTATATCATATGTTATGGTTAAAGTTGTTATTGTTAGTTGCAGCAGTTACAGTACAATACTTTTCATATTTCTCATTTTTCATGTGCAAAATGTAATTCTAACACAGTAGCAGTATCATGGTTCCCACGGCTCCTTAAAAAGTCTTAAGAGATCTTAAATTTAAATCAGGGAAATTAAGGTCTTAAATTGTCTTAAATTTACTGTAAATTTGCTTTAGGTATTACATTTGCAGATGGTGCGTTTAAGGCTGGTGGGAAAACGTTCAGTGTTGGGCAGTAGCGTCGCTACAAGTAGCGCCGTTACTACTTTAACGCCGTTACTACTTTAACTGCCACTAAGCTACTTCTCAGTAGCTTGGTGGCAGCGTCACTATTTTCTGAATCAAATAGCTTTTCAGTATATCAGAATGTGAAATCTAACATTTCCAGTCAGTATTAAAGACAAAAGGAGTGCAAATATATAAATAAAATTTATTGCAATGTTAACCATATTTTTTTTTTAAATGTTTGCAAATGTGGACATGTAGTAAACACATGTATTCAAATAAACAGACTGGGCCTGTGCAAGTGGCAACAGCTATTGTATGTCCGGCATAGGTCCAGAGTACTTAGGAGTCCATGGGGTGGTAGACAGAAAGGGACATAAAGGTGGGAGTGTTATTTTTTGAACAACTATTATGAACATAAACGACATTAACCATGACTGTCAGCTATGTTTAGGTGCAAGAAAATGGGTCCTAAAAGCCAAATTCAAAAGCAGTAACACTGCCCACTGAAAGCAGTTCGATGCATTTGGAGGTGGTCTTTGAGGCAATTAGCTACTGTACTTGAAAACATAATCTGCCCTAGTTGTGAAATAAAATCCACAATCATTCTTAATCATGGCATCATTTAAGCTACAAACAAATACAGCCATAACACTGTTCACTGATTGGTACCAGCCTTCCACCAACACTTTGCGTCACAGACAAAAACAGGATTTTCATGCCAGGGTGCTGGAGGTAAAGCCGGTGCAGGTCGTCCTCCATGTTGACCAGCTTCACACTGATGACCTCCCCCATGCTGCTGCCGCCACAGTGAATGACATCTGATGGTACACGTCTTCACAGTGAGGGGATAGAAGGGGAGAAGCCAACCAGACCAAGAGACGTCCAGCAGTGAAGATGCTTCCTAAGCTCTCTGCAGCTCTCTGGCCACCATGCTGGACATAGCTGTCAACAACGATCCACACTGCAACTATGGGTGTAAAATAAATGTGTAATGTCACATCTAAAGTAACAAAATATCTAGATAACAGTCTATATTTCCAATATAATATTAGCGGTCTAAAGTCTATTACAGTGTATGCTGTGTGACCATAAACTTCAGTTATCACAGTCACAAATAAATCGTTTAGCTCTATATCATGTACAATGTGTTTTAAACATGAGTCAAGCCTCATATCAAGACGGCTAACGTTACCTACCTGTTATACATGTCATTCTAAAAAAGGAGCCAGCGATAGACTCCGTGACCTTGCCAACAGTAAATATAAATAATCATTCAATCATGCCATACTACATTAAAAAAGCATTTCTATTGAAATGAGCGACACTCCAACTTACCTCCATCTAGCCTTGTACACGCTACAGGACGGCTCCGTCCACTTTCTGTAGACGGAGCCGTCAGAGCAAGGGGATTGTGGGCGTGGCCATGCGTTCGATGCAAACCCATGATTGGTCAGTCAAACCACCAATAGAATCTCTTATTTAGACCTTTTTTGACTTGCAAAACTTTTCAACTTGCAAAACTATTTATCTTGCAAAACTTTCTGCCTCGCAAGGAAAACTTTTTAACTTGCAATCAATAAGGACAAATTAGAAATTAAAACTTTTTGTGACACAAAAAAGGCCTGTTTATTTTTAATTACAAACTTAATTTTTGATTGCAGTGTGATAAATATGCTCTCAAAACATTTTTTTTTGCTTGTATTAAAAAGACACAAAAATACCTTCATAGTATCGCCGTATTTACTCTGAAAGTGGGAAATGCTACTGCAGACATAATTGTTGCATAGAGATAATGGTTAGAATTGTATGTATTATGCATGTTATATTATGTATATTTGTAAACTGTACTGACGTTGCATATGGTTTTTGGTAGACAGTCATTAGTTTGTGTCCCTGCATCTTTCATTCAAATACTCCCCTTTTCAGGACTTTTACACATTCATATGTGAATATCCCTCCCTCTCTATCCCTCTCTCACTGTGTGATGTGTTTGTCATCAGACTGACAGACCGAGGCTAATTCATCCAGGTGATAAGGCATGTCATTGGCCCTTTGTGCTCTGCAACCGTCGCTACTGTGCTTAATTTGACCTGCTGCATGTCGCCGAGCATGCAGGTCAATATTAGCTCTGTAGCCACTGATTCAAAAGGACATGTTTGTTCACCGTGCACCTCCTGCTACCACAGCAAACAAACACACACGCTTCCAACACAGGCACACATACAGGCCGCTGATGGCTCTGATAGTAGTATGGATCAGTCTCTCACCAAGACAGAACACAGTAGCAGCAGCTGTTTGATAAAGTAGAAATACTATGGGGTGTCACATGTTTTTTATGGTTCACCTGGGTGCATATTACAGAGTGACATGTGATTGGATTTTCATGATCCTGTCCCATACCAGTCCTGGAAGAATGACTCCCGTCCCATCTCATCCAAATTCAAACTGCATATATATGTGTATGTGTGTAAACTGACGTATAAATCCCATAAAGTTTTCAAATTCAAATTTAAATTAGCTTTATTAGCATGAATGTATAGCAACAATATTGCCAAAGCTACATATAAAGAACATAAGGAGAATCCTAAAATGAATGAATGCTCAGTTTTAGCTTAGTTTTTATTAGTTTTAGTGATAGTTTTAGTTCAATTTATTTCAGTCCAGTTCAGTTTATTCACAAAACATTAAAATACAAGTAAAATCATTAGAAATAATGCAGATTTGTGAAAAAGGACAACCTTTTTAAAGCTATCTGACGCTTGTACATAGGGGTCCAAACTAAAACACTAAGCAAATATATATATATATATATATATTTGAAGTACTAACACATTGTCTAAATAAATACTACAAATAAATGAAGCACATACAATCTACAGTATAATTTCTAACCTACATACAGAAAAGAGCTACACTAATAGAGAACTACACTAATCCTACTACCCAGTGGTCCCAAGAAATTCATTACATCAGTGCTAGCTCTATCATTCTTTGTTAAATAGGTGAAATACAATAAATGGAGGTGAAATACAATTGATAGACAGCTGAGAAACTGGAAGATAGTGTAGGCCCCCCCTTGGAGCCACAAACAACAGGTCCCTAGCACCCTCAAGGCAAGTATGATTGGAAAGCAGTTATATTAAAATCTAAACCTTTATTAAATAGACAATCGGTATTAAAACAATGTGAAGCACAAAGAGACAGAATGGCTTGACATATCAATGAACCCATAAAACACACACTAGCTGACATGCAGTAAATATAATGACCAGCAGACACATTAACCCAGTGCAAGGGAAGCTCACAATCAATAATAATAATAATAATAATAATAATAATCTTTATTTGTAGAGCACTTTTAAAAAACAAGTTACAAAGTGCTTTAACAAGTGTAAAGACAATAATACCCAAGAGACAATAATACAAAAACAATACAAGATAAAAGCATGAAAACATTGAAAAGACTAAAATACACGTTTAAGATAAATATAAAATTAGTGAAATACAATAAAATAAAAGGGATAAAATAAAGTCAAATAAGATCGGGAAAGGCTCTCCTATAAAAGTATGTTTTAAGAAGGGACTTAAAAGAGTTCACTGACTCAGCTGACCTGATTTCCTTGGGCAGGCTGTTCCAGAGCCTCGGGGCCCTGACAGCAAACGCTCTGTCCCCTTTAGTTTTTAGTCGAGACTCTGGAACAGACAACAGACCTCTGCCCGAGGATCTCAAGGTGCGTGCTGGTGTGTATGGGACTAAAAGTTCAGAAATATAACAAGGCGAGAGGCCATGAAGAGCTTTAAAAGTGATCAATAGAA
>NC_060168.1:5519697-5532161 GCF_021292245.1 Micropterus dolomieu | reverse complement strand
GTAGGGAGCGGTCGGTGGACCCTGTTACCTGCCCAGTGGTTCAGGTGCTTGAGTTCCTCCAGGACCGGTTCTCTGCTGGTCTTTCCCCTTCCACCCTCAAGGTGTACGTGGCAGCTATTTCATCTTTCCACGCCCCTCTGAGGGAGGGGTCTTTGGGGAAACTTCCCTTGGTTGTACGTTTCCTCCGTGGTGCCCGGAGGATGAGACCTGCGACTCGATCCAAGGTTCCCACTTGGGATCTGGCAGTGGTTCTTGGGCCGTTGGCTGAGGCCCCCTTCGAACCCCTGGAGTCAGCTGAGGCTAAGCACTTGACCTTCAAGATGGCCTTTCTCCTTGCTATCACCTCTCTGAGGAGGGTGGGGGATCTCCAAGCGCTTTCGGTTTCCCCGCAAAGCCTGGAGTTTGCCCCGGGGAATATTAGGGCTATCCTGCACCCTCGTCCAGGATACATCCCTGAAGTGCCTTCTTGTGCGGCAGGGTCCACAGTGCTGCAGTCATTTCATCCTCCACCTCATGTGACGGCGGAGGACGGGAGAGTTCATCTGCTGTGCCCTGAGTATTTACACTCTGAGGTCCTCCCGTTGGAGGAAGGCTGACCAGCTGCTAGTGTGTTTTGGGTCCCCCAGGGCTGGGCTCCCTGCATCCAAACATACTGTTAGCAACTGGATTGTTCAGACTATTTCCCTGGCCTATCAGGTGCGCGTTTTGCCTTCACCTGTGGCTGTGAGGATTCATTCTACCAGAGGCATGGCGGCCTCTCGAGCCCTCCTTTCCGGGGCCTCTATGCAGGATGTTTGTGTAGCGGCTGGCTGGGCCACTCCGCACACATTCATTCGGTTTTACAGTCTTGACCTTCCTTCGGCACCTGGCACTCGTGTGCTCTCCTCTTAGTCGTGCCACTTTATTGCACACTGGAGCAGGCGGGGTTTTCGGCACGGTTTAGTGGGTATCTCGTTCCCATAGTGTCGTAATCGACGCAGTTCGAGTTCCCTCGAAGGGGAACGTCTCGGGTTATGTATGTAACCCTGGTTCCCTGAGAAGGGGAAGGAGACACTGCGTCGGCCCGCCGCACCTCTCTCCCCGCCTGAAGCGCCTGCTTCATAGTTTAAGCTAATGATGAGTGTGTACAGGTGTGCTTTATACTCCTCCGGTTATTCCGTCACACCTTACCGTTCTAGCAACAAACCAATAGGATTGGAGTGATTTCATTCACGTTCAGACCTGCTACGCCTAGAGGCGTTCCCATAGTGTTGTAACCGACGTTCCCCTTCTCAGGGAACCAGGGTTATATATGTAACCCGAGATGTTTGTGAGTCTGGTGGGTTTGGCGATAGCGATTCCGGTATGTTATGTTTAAAAAAACAAAATCTTATTCTTTAACTTAAAGGTCAACCTCTGTAGGGATGCTTTCCATAATGTTGTTAGACAATTAGAATAACAATCTGAGCATTTTTTGTGGACTTAAATTGCCCAATAACTTAAAATGTAGCTTTAGCTCGTTTCGTCACTGCCTACTGCAACAGTCTTGCTTATTAGGCCTACTTGACAAATTAAAAAAATTACTGTTCCCAACAGTCACTCAAACACAAAAACATGAGTTCATGATCCAGGCTGAAAATTACACAATCATTAAAAACAAAATCAGTGTTATTTGCAAAGGATGTTGTAGAGTGTTCCTACATAACCTAGTAGCCTACACTGAAAATAAAATGGCTTAAGAGCCTTGCCTTAACACATTGCATTTGTTGTACATTTTCCCTGGGCAGAAGCAACAGTGTTTGTAGAATGCATTGCCTTTCGCTTTGATTTAGGAATTTTGCAGTTTTGTTGATGCAACTGTTATTAATGCCCATTGGTTGTTGTCCATTGAGGTTTAAGTTCCATTTAACAACGAAACCCAATTTTGTAGTCTAGCACTGTATAAATCTGAGCTACTATTGTGCTTAAACAGAACCAGAGTATACAATAAAAAATGTAAAATACAAAAATCTCAAGGTTGTACATTGCTGTCATTAGTGACCTGCATCTTGATGTAAGGTCATTTTCTATTGTTTCTATTTATAATCCATCTATTTCCTTGAGATTAAAGTACAGTTCTAATGATGCCTCCCAATGCTCTGGCCTCTGCAATCCATTTTGTACCATTGCATGCTCTAAATAGTCCTCAATGTCTGGATCACCGCATGAAGAAAAGATCTGCCTTGACTCAGTAAATGCCTCCAGTTCCATTCCTTCAATGGCAAATCCACAGTCCCTTGAACCGAACCTGTAAAGATTCATACATGCCTTTAATAAAACATCTTTTTAGTGGAAATCTCATTACAACAAATGTTGGTTCTAGCTCAGGTATGTTTTCCACATTAGTTGTCAAATATAATGGGGATGCTTTTTATGCAGCTATAGAAAGTAATAAAGTAGCTTAGGATAGGCATATGTATGTATTTTCTAGCCAATGTATGAATTGTATGAATTGGTTTTATTGATTTGGAAATGCTGTTCTTGCTTCCAGTAGGCTACAAAAAATAGTCCTCCATGGTCAGAATAACTCCCTCCATAGCAACGGTAACGATGTAGCCTTTTTTTTAAAAAGTTGTATGTAACCGTTTGTAGCCTTGAGATGTAAACGTCAATCAGCGGATTGATATGACAAGAAGTGATTGCTCAAATCGGTTTCCGTATAGTCTGCTACCCATAGCAACAGTAAATTATGATTGACAGTGGTCGGTTCTCTACAAATATCAGACCTAGAACACTGTGATTAACCAAGAACAGAAAACAACATTTATCAGTGCAGTTTAATAGGAGTTAGGCCTAATATTGATTACCTGTGAGGTAAAAGGTAGAGTTCATTTGGGATTCCCCCGGGACATGACGCAGGTCTGGATGGCTGAATCCTGTGCTTGTTCCAGAAGTCGACGTATTCATTGAGGTCTTTCTGTAGAAGATTGCTGAAGCAGAATCTCAGTACTCACCTGTGTTCATTGCTGCCATTGAAGTGTCCAGAGTCCCTTAGGCCCCTGAACAAATCCATCCAAAACTGAGCCCTAGAAATAGTAGTTTACCTTTACTGCAACACCTGTCATGCTATAGTAGCATGACAGCATAGTAGTCGTCACGATGATCGCGGAGAGTACACTGAATAGCTGCCATTATCCCATTTTCTGTCCCGTGATCAGTCCGTAATCTCAAAGGGACAACACCAATACTCTGCACAATTAATGTAATTGTGGGCGATGATTTATGGATTATTGTTTGTAGGTCCACAAACAAGCCACATAGGCTAATTGGTAACCCTTCCTTTTACAGTCCCCTAATTACCAGGTATTTACCTGATAAATATATGGTAAGTGATAGTGAGTTATTGGTAATTACCACAGGTAACAAGTATGTAAATGCAGAGAAACTACAAACTAATTACTGAGTATTTACCTGGTAAGCATATGGTGAATGGATATTATTGGTTAATTACTTAAGGTGATTAGTATGCAATTACAGAGAAACTACCAGGGCAAAAACACCACTATTAAATATCAACTCAACAAAGAACAGTGTACCTCAAAATTAAGACGGTAGTTTCCAATAAATTACCTTGTCTCACATAGTTGTTGTTCATGGCTACACCCATTTATACAGGGTTTATCAAATAATTTACCTTACACTTACCTGTTAACTACCCTGCAGGAACCGTTTTCCCATAGTGTCATGGCACATCTTAAATACTGGGTATGTTCTTGCAGATGTTTTTACAATTTACTCAATAAGTAAAGTGTAACTGTACTGTAAAATGAAGTCTTGTTTATTTCCATGGTATTACCAGAATCGTACCATATAATCTGTAAAAGATCATTCCCTTTTCCATGTAATCAGAAATTTATACTTTGTATGTCCTGCAACGTTACCAAGGAAAACATGGCAATTTACTCGGTAAGTAAAGTGTTACTGTACTGTAAAAGGAAGCCTTGTTTATTTCCATGGTATTACCAGAATCGTACCACATAATCTGCAAAAGATCATTCCCTTTTCCATGAAACTACTACGGAAGGAAGCCTTGTTTATTTCCATAGTAAAACCAGACTCTTACCACATCCTCTGCAACTGGTTATAAATTTATGAAATCACAAACTTTTACCATGTGTGTTTTGCAACTTAACTCACTAAACATTCTCAGTAAGTAAAGTCAAACTGTACTGTAAAGGAAGCCTTCCTGTACTTCCATGCTATTACCAGGATCTTACCCTATAATCTGCAATAGATTTTCCACCCCTTTTGGGTAACTACAGCTACTATGTAAAACAACACTTTTTACTCAGTAAGTAAGCTGAAAATATACTGTAAAAGAAACCCATCTTTTACATGGTTTCACTAAGAATTTAAATAAAGAAATATTTACAAACTTAAATCGTTCTTACCATGTAAATATATAACTATTAGAAACTATAGAAACCGGGTTCAAAGAAACACAGAACCTTTGACAAAGTGCAAAACCGGCCATTAACAATGAAGACAGCAGTATGGCCTCTCACTTTCTAAATTTATATTTAATGGGGAGTAGCTCTGAATCTTCTTTCATTGTTTTTATTTTATCCCTAAGAGGTTTGTTGCCCTCTAAGAAGGCCTTGCAGGTTTTTGCATAATTGCTCACAGTGTCCTCCTCCTTGAACACTGGCAGCGGCCCGAAGTTTTCACCTTCTGCAGCAATCACAATTTCAGCAATGATAGCAGTCAATGCGATTGTGTTCCAGTCCACGTCCAGTGTTCTGCAGCTGAGGCTCACGATCCTTGTCCATCTAAACTCTTTTAGGACAGCACGGTACCTGTGCACAACGTCCTCCGGACTCTGAACTACAAGACAGATCATAAAACCACATTAAAACATTATATCATAACCACACAAAAATGCAGCTTTGATTATATAAAACAGGACATTCAGGCGTTAGGTGAATAACCTGAAGCAATCTAGTTCCATCACAACTCTTCTTCTGTAACATCAATAACGTATTACAATAAAACACATAACTGTTTCATAATTGGCCCAGACTTGAATATGGCAGATGTATATGGAGTTGTGGATTGTGTGTGTTGGCAGTGATCTTAGCCTTATGCTTGGTTAAATCTTTCAACACATAAAGGCGCTACACTGAAAAAACATTCTTATATTAAGAAAATGTCATATGTATCTACAAATGTAATTTAGTTGTGCATCTGCTTTTTCAAATTATATAAGTCACCTCTTTTTCCAAATGCTGCATGGTTTTTCTTGTTTTTCTTCTGCTTTCTCTTCCTCTTCCCTCTTTCAGATGAGGAGTCAGAGTCAGAGCCAGATGTTGAAGAGTCTGAAGAATCCAGAACTTTCTTTTTGTGGGACCCTAAAACAGAGTAACAAAAAATTTAAAGTAATTCAGTGTTCTCAAATCATCCTCTAGTTGTATATTTCTCTTATTCATTTGCATGATGTGGGGATATCAAATCAATATACGCAAAATAACAAACAACTTGAATAATTATGCCTATGGAAAAAGCCTTCTGTGTTGGTTATGGGAGGAACACAGTCTGGATACCTTTCTAAGTTGTTGAGGGTACGGTCTTTACTGGGTTCAGAGCTTCCTCCCTAAGGAAATCCTGCTCCTCTTTCAGAAGCCGGTTCTCCTCTTTCAGAAGCCTGTTTTCCTCTTTGAGTAATTTAAAATCCTCCTGGAACTTATCCATGGTTGGAGCAGTGGCTTTCTGTTGAATCTCTACAACTATAATAGATGCAAACAGAAATATATTTCCTATTTAAATATTTATTTTTCATTTTACCGTTTACTCCAATGTGGTAGTCAGTCATAACTTGTTCTGTTTCAATTCCACCGCAGAGCTTTGTAGTAATCCAGTTGTACTGTTTTCACAGGAGTCTGGTGATGGAAATTAAGGCTCTTTGAAGGAAGCCTTATCTTATGGCTCTGTTATTTCCTGAGAGTTGGCTCTTTCTGCTCACAAATGGTGTCATATGGGAACGGCCTTTAATTCCTCTTGCACAAAACTAATATAGGCTACTTTGAAACAGTTTATTTATTTCAAACAGAATATTACTTGTTTAAAAAGTATCCAATAATATCAAATACACGTCATTCATTTGATCTAGCTCTGACATACGTCTTATGGCTTTTATTTTGAAGGCAGCAACGTAACGAAAACAACAACTGGGTGCAAGACAATGTGGCAGAAGTTAGCAGACAGAGAGTGACAGGATTCATAACTTGGATTAATTTTTATCAAAAGCTGTTTTGATTCTTTTGATCAGCGGACCCTTACAGACTAAAGGAATATAAATAATCAAGGAAGGGACACATTCGGACTTAACGAGTGCTTCAAAGGTAACGGGTACTTTTTTTTCTTTTCATCTCTTGTACCATGCAGGTTACATCAGTAAATCTTTAAGAATCAGACTTTGGGGCTTGTTGTTTCCGTTAAATGAACTGAACAGTTGAATTGTGGAAAATCTAACTGATCTAACGATGTGTAGCATGTCCATACTGACACATAGATCATAAGTTTAAACATTAATATTTGTATTAACGATGTGAGCAGCTTAGAAGCAGCTCAAGGGGGCGCCCATGCGGTAATGTAATGGTAGTGTAATGGGCACCTGCATTTATTTGTCTAAATGTGTTCCCACACCAGGCCAGGAAGAGGTAGGCAGCTATTTGAGACTTGGCTATAAAGCTTTACAGCATATTAGACCTATGTTAGCCGACTCCTTCGGCTGACACATCATTATGAGTCACAGGGTGCAGGTTTGCACCCTGTAATTCGTGGTTTAAACTGTAATGTTACAACATACATGTTGTAGGTTGTTTACTGTAAATGTTGCTGACATTATCCTGATACCATGCTAGCAAGTAAACGAGTTATTGCAGAGAGCTCTGTGATTGAGCAATCAAACTTACTAAAAAAACCGTACAGTGAAAAAACACAACTTGTAAGAGTGACGTGGCACACAAACTAAACATTTTATCGTTATTAAATTCTTTACTAACGTTATGTAATATTAAGTTACCTTCATTATCCGACTGCAGCGGCTCATCATCTGGGGGGCTTCTGCTCTTATTGGTTCGTCTGGTAACTCGTGTCCTTGGCATTTATTTAAAAATATTGAATATGATGAAACAATTAAACAATAAAAATATAGCTAAAACATATATTAATTGTCTGAAATGAGCGGTGGTTTCTGTAGGACTGTAGGATGTAACCCGATGAAACGTACCTTCCCACAGTAGATAACTTCAGCGCTCTTTCTGCAGCCACTGTCGCTACTCAGACTCTTCTGGTTTGACACATTTTCCGGTCTTTCCGCGGGCATTCGCTTCACTGATTGCGGCGCCAAGAAAGTGTGAGTGGAATTAATTTATATATCTAGAATATACATGTCAGATTTAAGAGACTTTGCTGGATGGTTAGAACACAGACAGGTTAGTACTACAGCTGCATCTAATGTTACGTCTCTTACATTTTAAATTATCTGTATTTTTCAGAAATATGACATTGACAAGAAGATTACTTCAGAGGACAGCACAAGGGGGTAAAAAAATAATAAAATGGCTCCAGAGGGAGAGGCTGTTGTCAAGAAAAAAACGATGCCCTGTGTGCAACAACAGAATGAAACTCAAAAGAACCAACACGACCAAGGATGAATATAGGTGGTAAGAGCCGAGCATCACTGCCACACAGGCTACACCTGGATCAATGTGCCATTACATTATACAGTGTCTAGATTGGGGGAGAAGTGACACTGTATTGTAGCATCCTGAGTTAGAAAGAACGTAATGTTACATAAAAAACATAATTCACAAGTCAAACACCCAATCTGAGTCAGATTTAAATATTTTACAAACTGAAGGGGGAAAAAAAGCGTTTAGAACATCACCTGGGAAAATCTAGCTTCTGGTGATTCCTACAAGTCACAGACGCAATACCGTTACTGCATGGAAAGGATATGTGTGTATAAAATTAATCGTTCCAAATACTTTGTAACATAAAATGAGGGGATCATGTACAAAAAGTGCTGATCTCATCCTATATGGATGTAAGTACCCTAAAACTGAAGCTGTGTGTACTTGAACCTCATGGTCACGGAATCATTTCACACTGAAGTTGTTGGAGTACAGAACCAAAACAGCAAAAAATATCACTTCCCATAGACTTCCAGTACTCACTCTAAGTTTACAATGGTGGTTTGCTATCAACAATGCCTTATTTCAGTCTGAAAGTATGCAATGTTGGATATTTACAGATTATGTGACATGATATATGAGCTGTAGAAAGGCAAACCACAGGGGCAGGGGCATCACAAGGTCCATCAGAGAGGGCTCAATATTCTCCAGGTCACATATTACGTTAGCATCATGGATGAAGATTGTGCACAGGTGGGGATTTCTCTCTGTTTCTCTATCTCGTGCTCTGTCTTTGTTTTGGTAACGCTGTAATAATGTCCTGCAATATTGCCTAATATTACTAATTTATTAAATCCACATTTGCTGGTTTGTTGATAGGTAATTTAATTATTATATTTAAACGTTGTATTATTACAATTAGGCTATCAGGGTATCAACTGGTATTATGTTGATAATACAATAGAAGTTTTTTTTCTCAGTTTGTTGCAGGGTTTGAGGAAGAGACAAGTGGACATGATCGAGGATGGAGTACTGTATGTGGGAGCAGCCAATCACTGACCAGGGTGATCACACTGTTAAGAGAGATCTGTGGTAAAGCAGTCAAGCGACTGGAGAATAGACGGAAAATGCGTATAGGAGGGAGGAGAGCTTTTGTTGCCATAGATGAGAGCAAATTCAGACACAAAGAAAGGTAAGGTCTCGTTTTATAACTAAAATGGTAAACACTGTTTTAAAAATGTACAGTACATCTGGTAGGTGGACAATCATTAAGCAAGACATTTTACTTATTTTCAGTATGGACGTGGATGACGTGGACACACCTGCTCATGGGTCTTTGGAATGGTGGAAGTCAAGGGACGCCATAGACGTCCAATCTTAAAGCTTGTAAAATATCGATCAAGGAAGTGACTGCTCCCAATTATCCAGAAGTACATTACAAATGGTAGTAAAGTGATAAATGATAGCTGGAGTGCCTACAACAGGTTATCACGTCATGGTTACATTCACTATCAGGTGAATCACAGGAGACATTTTGTCCACCCTGGGAGTGGTGCTCACACGCAGCATATTGAACAGGCGTGGCAAAATTATAAAGAGGACAGTTACTGATACAGAGGAAACCTGTCAGAAAAGGCATTAAAAATGAACTTGAGGTTCATTGAGTGGAACCACTGGCTTGGAAAGGAGCACAAAAAGGGTATTCTTGGATCCCTTTGCAAAGACATCAGAGCGTGCTACCACGTTTAAGTGGATGCACCTGCGGCTTTGAGTCTCCCTGATACGGATCTCTTTCGGCGGATAGTGCTTGCCGACACTGTTGCATCTCCTCCACTGGCTACATCTCCTGCCACTGGGCCTGATCGGCGGCCGTCATCCCGGTCAAAAACCTCCGCTTCTCGACGTAGGATCCTGAAGGAGGCTGTGCTCAGACGCTCCGGAGGCCGTCTCTACCCTGCACCGTCGGGTAGCCCTTCTCTCAGGTATGTTACTGCTACTCCAACACAACACTCGGCAGCTCACATACTCCATCCACAGTCCGCACGCAGTGTTGATGCAGATTCTGCTCAGTCCTGCTCTGGAACCCCACAACCGGCATCTCCTCGTCCCCTTTTCTACCCAACCACACTAATAATTTGTGACTCTATAACCACAAACATCTGTTTCTTTAACGCTACCACTCACTGCTTCCCCGGTGCCACCACGGCTGACATTTTAAAAAAACTCCAGGACCTGATGCCATCGCTCCCGTCCTCCATCACAAGAGTGATAGTCCATGTGGGAACAAATGACACAGCTCTTCAGCAGTCTGAGCTGACAAAATCAGATTTTTCACTTTTTAAAGCAGTGTGGAAAGTCCGTTTTTATCTCTGGTCCCATTCCCACAGTTGGTCGCGGTGCTGGCCGCTTTAGTAGACTCCTTGGCCTCCACGACTGGCTCTAGTCTGCCTGCAGGGCTCACGGTGTGTGTTATGTCGATAACTTTAATATTTTCTGGCAAAGATGTCTCTTTTTAAGAGAGACGGACTTCACCCAAACAAACGGGGCTCAGAAATGTTAGCTGCTCACATACAGCACTTACGTGAATGACTAATCATTCATGCAGCACACCTGGACACTCCACCAGTCACTGAACAGATCTCTGCCTCACTGCCACAAACAACTGTCTCCACCTGCTGGCATGTAAAGCCGTCTGCTCCCAGCGCTGTTCCAAAGACTTCTATTCCTGTCATCACCACGCATAGACCAGTAAACCGAAATGTGCACATCCCACACAGAAATAATAGTAATCTCTAAAGGATTAGGACAACTGCACCAACTCCAGCACCCAGAACAAACTCATTTAAAATGGCTCTCTTCAATGTGAGATCTCTGTCAAGTAAGACTTTTATCTTCAATGATTTTATCTTGTCTGCAAATCTAGATTTTATGTTTTCAACTGAATCCTGGCTGTAAATGAATGACTATAGCCAGCTAGCTGAACTGTGTCCGCCTCAATATGATTGTTTTAATCAACCGAGGGTCAGTGGTCGTGGTGGTGGGCTAGATGCTAAATGTCATCAAGTACGCTGTGATGAATTTAACTCCTTTGAAGTTCTCACTCTTAAAGTTGGAGTCATATTTGTTATAGTTTATCACCCCCCAAAACTGCCTGGAGGATTTTTATCAGAACTTCCTGAATTTTTATCTACTCTGGTTTTAAATTATGACAGAATTGTTCTTTGTGGCAATTTTAATATTCATGTTGATGAGCCCACCAATGTTAATGCAACTGATTTTTAAATATGGCCACTTCTTTTAACTTCAAACAACATGTCAAAGGGCAAACACATAACCATGGTCATACACTGGACTTGGTTTTTACCCTGGGTGTCAGCATTTCCTCTGTGGAATTGGTGGACATGACCATATCTGACCACAGATGTATTGTTTTTAGCTGTGATTCGCCTGTTACTCATGCTGCCTCACCAAGCTCCGTGTGTTCTCACATCTTTAATGAACAAAGTGTTTCAGAGTTTTGCGCATTCTTTCAGAGCCAAAGGCAACACCTGTCTGATTCCAACACCAACAATCTGGTCGATCACTTCAATCATATCTAACTAAATCACTAAATATTACCCTGGATAAATGACAGCATTCGCAGCCTAAAAAGGGAATGCAGGAAAGCAGAGCCAAGTCCATTACCTCAGTCTGAAGGCTTTATTAATTAACTACAATAACATGCTTAAGGATGCGAGAACACACTATTTTTCTGAACTCATTACTACACATAAACACAATCCCAGGTTTCAGACTGTGGATCAGCTGGTAAACCCAACCCCTCCTTGTGCCTCAGCTGGAAGTAATGATGATGATGTGAATTGTTTTTATCTTATTTTACCAATAAGGTGGTGTCAATCAGAGCCTCTATTACCCCCGCGGCCTCTTACTCAGAGGTTCCTCACCAGCAACAAGAGAGTTTTAACCAGTTTTATCCCATCGACTTGTCTGAGCTTTTAAAAACAGTATCACAAATGAGAGTGTCCTCCAGCCCACTTGATGTAATACCTGCAAGGTTTTTACTGAAAGTAATAGATTCTGTTGGGCCCCATTTGATCTCTTTTTTTTAACAGCTCCCTATCTACTGGTTATGTCCCTGATTATTTTAAAATGGCTTGCGTGAACCCACTTTTAAAGAAACCTGGTTTAGATCCCTCACTTCCACATAATTTTAGACCAATTTCAAAACTGCCTTTTATTGCAAAGATTCTAGAAAGAATTGTGTCCAAACAGCTGCTCACTGTACTGGAAAATAACAAATTATTTGAAAAGTTTCAGTCTGGTTTCAGGAAGTACCACAGCACTGAGACTGCCCTGCTTAAAGTCACCAATGACCTTTTAATGTCTGCTGATGAAGGTATGTGCTCAGTCCTGGTACTCCTGGACCTTAGCGCTGCTTTTGACATCATTGATCACAACATCAAGTTAGACATACTGAGGCACTGGGTGGGGATCTCTGGTACTGCCCTAGAATGGTTTTCATCCTACCTGTCAAATAGGAAGTTTTGCGTGTCTGTAAACAACTATGTCTCTTTGTTCTGTCCAGTTAAATATGGTGTGCCTCAGGGGTCGGTCTTAGGACCCATTTTGTTTTCCTTGTATCTGCTTCCCCTTGGACATATTATCCATATCCTTATTCTTTTCATATTTATGCTGATGACACACAAATATACTTGCCCGTCAGATCCACAGACCCTGGAATGCTGAGTTCACTTAACAACTGCCTTTGTGAAGTTAAAAAATGGATGTCAAATAATTTCCTCCAGCTGAACT
>NC_060168.1:5516587-5519597 GCF_021292245.1 Micropterus dolomieu | reverse complement strand
GAACAAATCTACGACGGGTCCTTATTTCAGTCCCTCACGGATTCAGTTGTTTCAACAACCTCATCACAGTACTCCGTTTAACACTAAGTTTGTACTTCTGTTTGAGTACGTGTCACATAGTGCGGTAACCAAACAACTGCCCTGGTCCACGTAACTCCATCAAAATTGCATTCCTTACATCTACTAAGGGAGAGAAGTTATTTCTGCGGAACAACCCAGCTTCTTTTAACCAGTGTGAGCAAACTCATCCTGATGTTGTGTAAAGTTGACAGCAGATCAAGTATGACCTTGTATGTGTGTCCTTCATTGAAATAATGCTGAATTATTTCACTCACATCAATGTTTTGGTCCGTATCCCTTTGAAAATAAGCTGCAATACTGCAGTAGAGCTCTACTACACACAGATGTTTTACAACATGACAGACAGAGATGCGCAACCAATCAGGAAGAGGATCAGTGTCCAATACATACCTACCCTTTCCGTTTCAGTCTCACCAATGCTGTAGTGTTGTGGTGATTTGCAGTAGTGGTTTGCACTTAAGGGCCACCGTAGATAAGGCTTGTACATCTTTCTATTCAACTTGCTTTAGCTGATCAATGACAAAAACAGTGTCAATATTTTAATATTAAAGTAAGGTTAGGTTTTCTTTAAATATGAAATTATGTTGTTAAAGTGAAATGGCAGTAGCAATAAACTACGTTAACTGTGGTTAACATCACTGTTAGCTTTAGGAAGCCTGTAGTGCCTAAATACATATAAAATGAAATGTTTCTTAGTTACTTTCCCCCGTATTTACCTGGACATGATCCTCTCTCAGCCAGAGATACATCATGCGGCGGCGCCGGCGGTGAAGTATCTCTAGTTCCTCTGTTAAGAGGTAAAATATTAAAATTAAAATATTAGTCTCCAAGCCGGTGGACTTGGAGCTGTGAAGGTTGCTAGGCGACAGGAGTGGCGCTTCCCCACGCATGGGTAAGGGCGGGGTCAGTTGATGACGCAATAGACAGTCCTCCGTAGACCAGACCGTCTCATTTAACAATGGTCGGATCGAAGTACCTTGGAATTAAACTCAGTCAAGACTTTGAAGAGATGCCTTTGTTAAACTTTAATCTAGTGTTGCAAAAAATTAAAACAAATTTGGAAAAGTGGCAAAAGATAAAACTTACCCTGTGGGGAAAAGTCAGTATTATTAAAATGATAGTAGCTCCTCAATTTAATTACTTAGTTATGATGTTGCCAATCACGATACCGCCCGCCATCTTTAAGAAGTATGATAATATAGTTAAACAGTTTTTATGGGACGGGAAAAGAACAAGGTTAAAACTTAGTAAACTTTGCGCCCCCATGGTGAAAGGGGGATTAGGTTTACCGGACCCAAGATTATATGGGGTATCTTTTGAAATGGCTAAATTAGCCAAATATTGGAAAAAAACAGATAACAAGTTAGACTGATGGAGATTGAGAAGGAGTTCTGTTCACCATTTAGTCCAAAGGAGCAACTGTCTCAAAGAAGTAATACAACAAACCCAATTCTTGTTCACTTTAAGGAAGTGTGGGCTAAGGTGCACAAAATGTATAAAGTGTCACAATATGTGCAGACATATGCTTCATTGTGGTCTAATCCTGCCATACATATTGGTAAAACGTCAGTGTATTGGAAGCAGTGGAGTTCAAATGGTATATGTACTATAGGAGACCTTTACAAAAATGGACAATTCATGTCTTATGAAGAATTATCGCGTCAATGTAAACTCGAAGGCAAATATATACAAATTAGGGACTGTGTAAATTCTCAAATTGGTAATTGTTCAGGAAATGATATTCTGGACTATCTGAATGCGCCACGCGAACGCTGCACAGCTTCACAATTCTATAAATTAACAAACTACTCTACTACTAATCTACTACTACTACTCTACTACTAGTGGTGAGTCCTCTAATGTGAAATTGTTATGGCAAAGAGACCTGAGTATGAGCTTTACACAGGAAAAATGGCTGGGTATACTAGCAGACTGTGGAAAGTATGTAAGAGAGGCAAGAGGGAAGTTCACACAATATAAGATCATACATAGATACTATCATACCCCTGTGAGATTATATAGAATGAAACTGATGAATGATAATATGTGTTGGAAGTGTAAAACAGAGGTAGGAACTTTTCTTCACTGTGTATGGGAATGTGGATTGGTGAATCCATTTTGGGTTAAAGTTGTGGACTTCTTGAGTAACTGGTCAGGCTCAGTGATTCCTCTGACTCCTGCTGTATGTCTACTAGGGGACAGATCACAAATACCGAATATCTCAAAGGGAACCTTTTCTGTCATCATGGTAGGCTTGGTCACAGCTTCCAGAGTTATTTTAAGACACTGGAAAACTGCTGTATCTCCTAATCTGAGAGACTGGACTAATGCAATGGTGGAGACCACATCCTACGAGTCTATGCTTCACAAACTGTCAGCTAACAAGGAGAATGGGATGATCTCTTGGGATCTTTTTTGGACATACACAAGGACTAATGAAAACTCAACCTAAGAAATTAGAGGCTAAATATAGCTCCATTCCTTTTTTACTTTTATTCTTACTCTGTGACATGTCAGAATGTGTTTATGCCAAGACTCTGTAATGCTCAATCCTGTACTCACATACTCTGCCTTTAAGAATTCAATAAAAATTTAAATGAGAAAAAAAACTGCCCTTCACCTCTTACATTTGGTGGATTATGTAGATGATATACACTGCTCAAGTGAGTAAAGGGAACACTAAGTTATGCTGCTATAGGCCTAGACTGCCGGAATGATTTTCTATGATGCAATACTCCTTTCTTCTCTACTTTCTCTCCCTCTGTATGCAACCTCATCCCATTATTGCATGTTACTAACACGACTTCTCCCCTTTCCCGTAGTGTTGTGCTCCCCCCCCCCCACCCTCACCCCCAACCGGTCGAGGCAGATGGCCGCCCACCCTGAGCCATGGTTCTGCTCGAGGTTTCTGCCTCTTAAAAGGAAGTTT
>NC_060168.1:5516349-5516567 GCF_021292245.1 Micropterus dolomieu | reverse complement strand
CTTATGACTTTCCTCTTTGATAAAGCTTATAGTTAGGGCTGGCTCAGGTGAGTCCTGAACCATCCCTTAGTTATGCTGCTATAGGCCTAGACTGCCGGGGGATTTTCTATGATGCACTGAGCTCCTCTCTCCTCTACTTTCTCTCCCTCTGTATGCAACCTCATCCCATTATTGCATGTTACTAACACGACTTCTCCCCTTTCCCGTAGTGTTGTGCT